>NC_021166.2:45769823-45780099 GCF_000331145.2 Cicer arietinum
CTTACCTTCACGTTAGCTTTAACGTGCGATTACGGTACCTCGAGTAAATCCGGTAAAATCTCTGCTCACAACGTCGCTTCCAAAGTTGGTTCCCTAGCACCGTAGCGTGGTAGTGAACAACTTTCCCTTCTATCTCTTTGCGAAACGAAGCTTAGATCTAGATGAAACGGGGAGGTTTGTGTTTGACGGTTTTGAAATCTCTAACACCGTTTTTCTTCATTTTCGAAACAACGAGGAAGTATGAAGCTGAGAAATCCTTGCTTTCTTACCCACTAAGCCTTGGGTTTCTATTCTTAAACAAAAGGAAGAAGCGAAAATGAAAATGGAAGAAGGAGGAAAAAGGGGGTCACGCGAGGTAGAGGAAGAAGATGGATTTTTCTTTCTTTCTTTCTTTCCATTTTCCTTTCTTTCTTTTTCCTTCCTTTCTATTTCTTTTCTTTCTATTTCCTTCTCTTTTCCCTCCACACAAACAAACATATATATATATATATGTGTGTGTGTGTATTTATATATATTAATTACTTTTAACAAATATCTCCAAATATCTAGATATTTATTAAAATTACCATTTCACCCATAAGGCATTAAATTCTTCGTAAAGGATTCACCGTACTTAATTTAATTTATTTATCGACGAATAATTTTAATCGGGCATCAAATATCTTTTTGGTCATATAAACTTCAAAATATTAATAACTTTGGCTAAAAAGCCTCCGAGTTCAATACCAAAATACACTAAAATACATAAAGTATACTTTAAAATTATGGGTCTTACAGAAATCGGTACTGGTCCCGAACTCCACTAAGTTGTAAACCACTTTACAATAGAATTAAAATCAACCAAAGGGCTGATACCACGTTAACAATGATAAACAAACATAAACATAGAAAGGAGGAAAATGAAGAAAGAAAGAAAGAAAGAAAGAAAGAAGTGAAAAAAATCCCACAAGAATTTCATAACCAAAACGAACAAAAGCTAAATGTATTAAAATTATAATTAATTTATATATAAAAGAATAAAAAATTCTAAAAGACCCTTACTACTAATATAAAATAATATTATTTAACACTGTATATCTAAAAAAAGATATTTAAAACAATGTCGTGTGCGAGCAGTGTGTTTGTATTAGGTTGTGTGGAATATCGTTATGTGCTTGGTAGGATGATTTTTTACTACGTTAGCATGCTTATTTATGAAGGTCGTGAATATAGATGAGGCCACATCTAGGGGTGTTCATGGTTCAAAAACTAAACTGAATTATACCATATTAATAGTTCAGTTTTTAAAAACCACTTTCAAAAAAACCGATTATTTTTTGAACCAGTTACAATTTATTTCTAAACCAATTTAAAATCAGTTAATAATTATAAATCAGATTTATATATTTGAACCAGTTTGAAACCGGTTTTTATTAATACCAATACGAACCCGTTTTTACTGAATTGTTTAAAACTGGTTTTCCAATTAATTTTTTAAAAGATTGATTTTAAAATAAGTTTTTAAGTGATTTTTTTTTAAAAAAAAATTTGCTTCTAAAACCAGTTTAATTGTATTATTTGTAAGTGATTTTGAGTCAATAAATAGTGAAGTATTAAATGATAAATTTCAAAAACATGTTTCCCTTCTTTGATAATGAAAACTACTATTAAGTTTCAACTCTCAAATGACAACTTTTAAAAATTAGACATTAATCATTCAATTAAATTTCAAAAACTATGACAATATCATTCTCATTGCAAATTGAAACTTTAATGTTTAAGAGACCTACCAAAGGCAATCATTGTGTACTTTTAATAATCTAAATTAAAGTTGACATCAAATCTAATACAGATACAAATAATATCTAGGAGATTAACAATCACTCAAACAATAATTTAAGATTTGAAGAAAATGTTTAACTGTTTTGGCCATTATTTCTCCCGTGTAGTAAGTGACTTAAAGAAAATTTAAAATCCTCTTCTGCAACTTCGAATTGTTATCAATGAAATGGGATGTGAGACACATGTAATTAAATTTTTGGGTGGATGTCCAAGTGTTGGTGGTGAGACATACTTGACGATAATGTTGTGACAAAATATTCTTCAGCCTTGACAAAATGTTATGACACAATATTCTTGTTGTAACACATGTAATTAAATTTGTTAGTGTAGTGTGTGATAGAAAGTTAAACTTTGGTTGTAAACCATTAGCAAAATTATGAAAATATAGATGTTCCACTTGTCGAAACGGGATTTCCATGGTTACAAACATGTTCATCAAGTCAACTCGACTTACTTCTTGGTTGATCATAGCATTTGGGCACATGTTTCTAGCTTTTCAGTTTGGTATTTTAAAAGCTCTTTATGGTTTAGATTAATATTTTTAGCTTGCTTCTAAACTTTGGCTCAAATTTGAATTATAATTTTATTATTTTCATTTTAATTTTATTATTTGCATTTTAATTTTATTATTTGTAGGTTATAACTTGAGCTCTGGATATCAGATTGACACATATGAGTAGGCATTGGAAAGCTAAAAATCCAAGATACAACTTTTGTGTTGGAAGAAAAGACCAATTTCGAACTTTACTGAGTCTAAATTGTAAATTTTATAATCTGGACTTTTCTAATAATTTTAATTAGTGGGTCACTAGTTTTTAAACCCTAAACCCTAAAGTCCAATATCAAGTACTATATATTGACAGTTTTGTTTCTTTTCTAAAACGGAAAAAATTAGGATTCAAATTGCTACAAGAAATAAACAGTTTTTATTTTAATTTCATGGAAGACTAATTTTATAAGATTAATCCACGAGTTCAGAGTTTCATCAACACCTTGAGATTCAGGTTACACTGTCAATTTCAATTCATGATTCTATTCTTGTTTATTTGATTATATTGATATTTTGATTGCTTAAATTGAATTTCAATAGGATTGATTAAATTTATTTGATAGAATTTGGTTTTGATTTCTAATTTAATTAAATTATAATTTTGCGACGCTTCATCGTTAATTGTAATATTTTGATGATTTTGATGTTTAATCCAATCAAAGAAACCAAATTCACATAGGATTGATAACGCTTGTTTGATCAATTCTATAGTCAAATAAGAATAGAATCACAAATTCGAAATTATACATCGAATCTGTGATAGGTCTGAAACTCGAATAAATGGATTAATCGTTTTGTTCATTTGTTAAATCAAAAATTTAGACCCTTTTTTCAATTGTTTGCATTTTTCATATTCTCCAAAAATTCTAAAATTATTTGGGTTGCCTTTGTTTGATTTTTAGAAATATTTGGTGGTATTTTTATATTTTTTGGATTTTATTTGATGGAGTTTTTGATTTTTCACTTCCATATTAGCATTCGGGACATTATTGGAATTTTTAGAATTGTAATTTTGGATTGCATCGTTATGATGATGCATGAATAGGGCTAGTTCTTTAAATCTTCAATCTCTTGAACCTAAAATAGATAGGACATTTCATTTATGTCGTAGACTTAATAGAGATGCTAGTGTTAACGAGTCAGAGTCAGATACTGAAATTGACAACTTGCTGCAAAATATGGCTGATGCGAATAATAGAACTTTAAAACAACTTGCAGCACCTAATGTCAATTATGATGCATTATGTATCACATATCCTGAAGTTATTGTACCATTTAAACTTAAATTTGGTTTAGTACACTTGCTTCCAAAGTTTAATGGTCTTGCATCGCCACAAACCCTTGAAGGAATTCCATGTTGTGTGTTCCACCATGAAGCCTCAAGGAGTCACAGAAGACCACATTAAGCTGAGAGCCTTCCCATTTTCACTCCAAGATGCTGTCAAGGACTAGTTATACTACCTTAAACCAGGTTCTGTTAATAGTTGGAATGATCTCAAGATATTGTTTCTAGAAAAAATCTTCCCTGCCTCAAGAGTTGCATCAATCAGAAAAGAAATATTGGTATCAAGTAGATTGACAGGGAAGCATTACATGAGTATTGGGAGAGATTCAAGAAATTATTGTCAAGTTGTCCTCATCACCAGATTTATGAACAATTGCTCATCCAATATTTTTATGAAGGCTTGCTACTTGTGGATAGAAGCATTTTGGATGCTCCTAGTGGGGGAGCACTTGTCGATAAGACCCCAGAAGCGTCAAGGGCTTTGATTGAGAACATGTCCATTAATTCTCAGTAGTTTACAACTAGAAACAATTCAACAGTGTTGACAAAGGGTGTGAATGAAATTCAAGCTTCTTCCCACAAGAATTTAGAAGGAAAATTTGATGAGCTTACATATTTAGTAAAAAAATTGGCAATAGGTAAAACCCAAGCAGTGGTCTGTGGTATTTGCACTTCTGCAGAGCATCCCTCAGATTCATGTCCTACATTGCAAAAAGATCCAATTGTTGATGCTCCTCAAGCATATGCAGCAAATATATATAATCCTCAAGCTAACTATGATCTATCATCTAACAGGTACAATCCTGGTTGGAGAAACCATCCCAACCTTAGATGGGGGAATTCATCTGCACAACAGCAACCTAGGCAGCAGCAGCAGCAACAACAAAATATTCCTCAACAGTAAAACAATGCACCTTCATTAGAGGACCTCGTTAAGCCGATGGCTGTCCATAATCTCCAATTTCAATAAATAACATATTCCACCATTCAAAATTTGGAAACAAAGATTGGTCAGCTAGTCACTTCAATTAATTAATTGCAGGCTCAAGGGTCAAACCAATTGCCTTCACAATTAGTAGTAAATCCAATAACACTGAGGTCAAGGAAAGCTGTTAAAGTACCAAAGGTACCTGAAACTGCTGTGAAAAATAAAATATACCACTTCCTTTTCCTCAAAGGGCAGTAAAACCTAAGAAAATGGATGAGGCAGATAGGGACAACCAGATCCTAGATACATTTAGGAAGGTGGAAGTGAACATTCCCCTCCTTGAAGCAATTAAACAAATTCCAAGATATGAAAAATTTCTAAAAGATTTGTGCACTCACAAGAGAAGGTTAAAAGGTAATGAAAGAGTAAACATGGGGCGAAATGTTTCAGCCCTCATTCAGCCCATGCCTCATAAATGCAAAGATCTAGGAACTTTTTCCATTCCATGTACCATAGGCAATAGTCAATTTGAAAATGCTATGTTAGATTTAGGAGCTTCCATTAATGTTATGCCTACATCTATTTTTAACTCTCTTGCTCTTGGACCTTTACAGAGTACAAGTGTTATCGGTCAATTGGAGAATAGGAGCAATGCTCGTCCCGTTGCACTTGTGGAGGATGTACTTGTTCGAGTTAATGAATTGATATTTCATGTAGATTTTTACATTTTGGACATCGAGGGAGAGAATAAGTCCAACAGGGCGCCTATCATCTTAGGCAGACCATTCTTAAAAACTGCTAGAACAAAAATTGATGTGCACGCTGGAACTCTATCCATGGAATTTGGTGATAGCATTGTAAAATTTAACATCTTTGATGCTATGAAACACCCCATGGAAGAGCATTCCATTTTTCAAATTGAATTGCTTGCTGATTTGGTTGATGACGCTTACCTCGATATGTTTGCTACTGATTTTCCTTCATTGTCTAGTTTTCATGATACTTATACTTATGAATTTTGTACAGATACTCAATTGTGCTATGTGTGTGCTGAGATCGAAGCTACCTTGCAGGTCGGTCATTGTGTTGATATTGAATTTTCTACTAACATAGTTGATTTTGCAGACTTAGCTTCGACCATTGGTGTTGTACCTTCCATTGAATAACCACCAACTATAGAGCTTAAACCACTTCCTGAAAATTTGAAATATGCATATTTAGAAGGAAGTGGCAACTTACCTGTTATTATTTCAGCCAAACTTGAAGATGAACAGGAAGATAAGTTGTTGCAGACTTTGAGAAAACACAGGAAGGCAATCGGATGAACCTTGGCTGATATTCCTAGTATTAGCCCATCCATGTGTATGCATAGGATACTACTGGAGGACGGGGTAAAATCATTCAGACAACCCTAAAGGCGACTCAACCCATCAATTTTAGATGTTGTAAAAAAGGAAGTGACAAAGCTCTTACAAGCAAGCATTATATACCCCATCTCTGATAGTCAATGGGTAAGTCCGGTGCAAGTAGTCCCTAAGAAAACTGGACTCGTAGTGGTTAAAAATGAAAATAACGAACTTATCCCCACACGAGTGCAGAACAGTTGGAGGGTATGCAATGATTACAGGAGACTAAACCAGGCAACTAGAAAGGATCATTTTCCTTTACCATTCATTGATCAGATGCTTGAACGGTTGGCTGGTAAGTCACATTATTGTTTTCTTGATGGTTTTTCTAGTTATTTTCATATCCATATTGAACCAGAGGACCAAGAAAAGGCCACGTTCACTTGTCCCTTTGGCACATTTGCCTACAGGAGGATTCTCTTTGGCCTATGCAATGCTCATTGCACTTTCCAACGCTGCATGATTAGTATTTTCTCTGACTTGATAGAAAATTGTATTGAAGTTCTCATGGATGATTTTACTGTGTATGGTTCCTCATTTGATGCATGCTTGAACAATTTTCATAGAGTTTTGCATAGATGTATTGAAACTAACCTTGTGCTGAATTATGAAAAATGTCATTTTATGGTTGAACAAGGCATAGTTTTGGGACATGTGATCTCGAAAAATGGGATATAAGTGGATCCTGCCAAGATTGATGTGATTTCAAATTTGCCTTACCCATCTTGCATCCGCGAGATTCGTTCTTTTCTTGGCCATGCAGGTTTTTACAGGTGCTTTATCAATCATTTCAGCAAGATAGCTCTTCCGCTGTCAAATTTACTGCAAAAAGATGTTGGTTTCACCTTCGATGACAAATGAAATAAGGAGTTTGATTTCTTAAAGGCAGCATTGACCTCTACTCCCATGATTGAGCCACCTAATTGGACCCTCCCTTTTGAAATTATGTGTGATGCATCTAACTATGCAGTGGGAGCAGTCCTTGCACAAAGGGTTGGTAAGGATGCCCATGTTATTTATTATGCTTCTAGGACTTTAGATTCTGCACAGGCTAATTATACTACCACTGAAAAGGAACTTTTAGATATTGTTTTTGCACTTGATAAGTTTAGATCATATTTGCTAGGTTTGAAGGTAGTTGTTTTTACTAACAATGCAACTTTGAAGTTTTTGCTGAAAAAAACTAGAAGCAAAACCGAGATTGATCCGGTGGATGTTGTTACACCAAGAATTTGATTTTGAGATTAAAGATAAGAGTGGAGCTGAAAATTTGGTGGCAGATTATTTGAGCAGAATAGAAATGGATGAGGACCCCATCCACATTCAAGATGACATCCCTGATGAGCAACTACTACAGTTGCATTAGGTAACTCCTTGGTTTGTTGATTTAGTTAATTATTTAGTTGTTGGAGTCTTTCCTGCAGATGCATCCCGAACACAAATACACAAACTTAAAAGTGATTCTAAATATTATGTGTGTGATGATCCATATATGTGGAAATTCTGTAGTGACCAGGTGATTAGGCGATATGTTTCCCACCATGAGGCTCAATCCATTCTTCATTTTTGTCATGCCTCTCAAACTGAAGGATATTTTAGTCCTCAACGTACACCAAGAAAAGTCTTAGACTCGGGTTTCTTTTGGCCCATTTTGTTTAAAGATGCTTTTGAGACTTACATAACTTGTGAAAAATGCCAAATAGAAGGAAGAACAATCACCCATCGGAGTGAGATGCCTCAACAACCTATGCTTTTTTGTGAAGTATTTGATTAGTGGAGCTTAGACTTGAAGTTTACGAGAACTCTCGCATCTATAAGGAGAAAACTAATTACTTTCATGATACGATGATTTCTAGGAAGAAATTTTTGATTGGCCAAAAAGTTTTATTGTTCAACTCCCGTTTGAAAATTATGGCAGGGAATCTTCGATCGAAGTGGATTGGCCCTTTTTTTGTTACTAACATTTTTCCTCATGGTGCAGTGGAAATAAAAAGTGAAAACACCGAGAAAATGTTCAAAGTAAATGGACAACGTCTCAAGCTATTCCATGAGAGCTTTGTGCTTGAAGATGCTACCATAGAAAAACTCTCCTAGGAAAATCCCACCTACACTGAAGTTTAAACAAGGAGCTCCCTTTTCTTACTCTTATTTTATATTTGTTACTTTCATTGAGGACGATGTGTAATTTAAGTGTGGGGGTATTATTTAGGATTTTATTTGTTATATTTTAAAAAAAAATTAAAAATAAATAAAAATAAAAAAATAAAACATAAAAAATAAAAAATAAAAAAAATTTAAATAAAAATGGACATTGCACTGCATGCTTTTTCATCAGATTTTATGGTTGTAAATGTTGAGAGTTTGTTTGGACTGGCATGATTGGATAGTATTTTTGCATTCTTGGTAAAATAAATTGGATTAAAATGCTAAATTGTGTATCATTTGTGATAAGTCATTAACCTTTGTGAGATTTTTTATCCTTATTATGAATGTAATACATTTTTCCATCTTTTATTTCTTGTGTGTTATCTCACTCATGATTGCTCGTTACGCCAGAACTTGACTTGACTCTTGTCCGCATGTATATATTGAAATGATCTAGGCATTTGTTTCTGATTAAGCTACTAGCCAAATAATCCTACCCTACAATTATCCTTTTGTTTAAGCCTTTTTGAGCCTAATTACCCCATTCTTTGTTATATAGCTCATTACAAGCCTAAAAGTGAAAAACAATGAATTGACTCAATCTTGGGGGATAAATGAGTGTTTCCTTAAATAAGTGTAGGGGTGCTCAACTTGTTTGTTTAAATTTGAAGGTTATGAAAAAAAAAAATATATGAGGAAAAATGGTTGTGTTGTGAGCAAAGAGAGTGTGAAAATAAAAATCAATTATGTTTTGTTGAGTTACTTCTTAATGCTGTTTTTCTCTCTTAATCATTACTCCTTTTTCCTCTTTGATTTTCAGCACAGGTCTCCTTAGGATTATCTCACCCTTACCTTGGCCACATTATAACCTAAATAAAGACCTTTTGATCATTATGTGCATGTGTTTCAAATATAGATTATAGTAGTTTGTCAAGCCTATGGTAGTGCTAGCTTTCATGATGTGCTTAAGTGTAAACAACAGCCTAAACACTTTGAGTGTAAACACTTTGAGAGAATTTTATTTCTTGGGACGACTCTATCACTTATGATGCATTCTTTAGTTAACTTGCCATCTTGTTTGCCTTGGTTGTGATGAAAAAACTATTCATGATTGCCTTAAATTAGAATTTTTTTTTTCTCTCACCACTTTGCATTCATAAGAATATTTGGAATCTCATGCATTGTTTTGCTCAGAGTGTAAAAGTTTAAGTGTGGGGGAATCTAATCATAGCATTTGAGCACATGTTTCTAGCTTTTAAGTTTGGTATTTTAAAAGCTCTTTATAGCTTAGATTAATATTTTTAGCTTGTTTCTAAACTTTGGGTCGAATTTGAATTATAATTTTATTATTTGCATTTTCATTTTATTATTTGTATTTTTACTCTTTCTCGTTATGTAGGTCATAACACGAGCTCTGGATATCAGATTGGCACATACGAGTAGGCGTTGGAAAGCTAAAAAATCTGAGCTACAACTTTTGTGTTGGAAGAAAAGACCAATTCCGAACTTTATTGAGCCTAAATTGCAGATTTCGTAATCTGGACTTTTGTAATAATTTTAATTAGCAGGTCACTTGCACTACAAGAAAAACACTATTTTGTGGCCAACTTTATAAATATTTTGTGGCCGAATAAAACCCTCACAAATTAATGACCGAAAAAGCCCTCACAAATACCAAAATTGAAGTTGGTCTTTATTTGTGACTGAAAAAACCCTCACAAATTTTTAAACATTTAACTGGATTTTGTGGCTGCCTAAGCCCTCACAAAATCACAACGTTGTGATTTTGTGAAGGCTTAGGCAGCCACAAAATCCAGTTTAATTTTTAAGAATTTTGTGAGGGCTTTTACAGCCACAAAAAATAAATTTTGTGAGGGCAAAGCCGTCACAAATGACTGAAGTGACATAAAGGAAGCACATTGACGTTGGACTTTATGGCCGCTCAGGACGTCACAAAGGATTAGATCGTTACATTTTGTGGCGTTGGCACGATCTGGCCGCCGAGGCCGCCACAAATGCCTAATATCCGTTGGTCATTGTAAGACCCATAATTTTAAAGTATACTTTATATATTTTAGTGTATTTTGGTATTGAACTCGGAGGCTTTTTAGCCAAAGTTATTAATATTTTGGAGTTATATG
>NC_021166.2:45780914-45815474 GCF_000331145.2 Cicer arietinum
AAGGTAAGGGCTCCTTCCAAACTTTTAGTTTGCATTTAGGGACTTATCTGTGATTGTGTGGAAAAGAATTTTGTTAGGGTTAGAGTGTTGACTTGGGGAAAAATGAATCTAAGGCTTTATGGGTAAAATCTTAGAGTTAGGCTTTGGTGTTATTGATGAATGTTTAGTGGAAAATGACTGTAACTCATTTGTGTATGATTTTGAGTAAATGAAATTTGATGTGTTTGAGTGGTAGGCTGTGATGATTTGTGTTAATCGTGTTTGACGTGTTCATAATAGATGCTTATGAAATTCGAGACGTGAATTGGTGTGAATTGTGATTTGGTTTTGATAATATGTTTGAGTTGTTTTGTGTGGAATTTGAAAACCATTAGGGTTAAACGAGTATTAAGAATGGGGAATCTCTTAATGTCTTGTTTACTTAATGTGTGTTGTGAAAATCGTTTAAGTTAAATGAGTATTAAAAATGGGGAATCTTTTAATATCTGGTTTACTTAATGTTTGTTTTGAAAATCGTTTAAGTTAAATGAGTATTAAGAATGGGGAATCTCTTAATGTCTACGTTTACTTAATGTTGTCGTGAAAATCGTTTAAGTTAAACGAGTATTAAGAATGGGGAATCTCTTAATGTCTTGTTTACTTAATGTTTGTTTTGAAAATCGTTTAAGTTAAATGAGTATTAAGAATGGGGAATCTCTTAATATTTCTGTTTGCTTAATGTTTGTTGTGAAAATCGTTTAAGTTAAATGAGTATTAAGAATGGGGAATCTCTTAATGTCTTGTTTACTTAATGTTTGTTTTAAAAATCGTTTAAGTTAAATGGGTATTAAGAATGGGGAATCTCTTAATATTTCTGTTTGCTTAATGTTTGTTGTGAAAATCGTTTAAGTTAAATGAGTATTAAAAATGGGGAATCTTTTAATATCTGCATTTGCTTAACGATTGTTATGGATGGAGTCAGTGTATGCTCATGCATTTCATTTTGGTAAATCGTGCTGACCCGTGATAGGTGGCACCTCGGTAAACAGTACTGACCCGTGATAGGTGGTACGTTTACGATTTACGTTTTTTTGGTAAATTGTGCTGACCCGTGATAGGTGGCACCTCGATAAATAGTACTTTGGCGTGTGATAGGCGGTACGCTTACGATTTACGCTTTTTCTTTTAGTAAATCGTGCTGACCCGTGATAGGTGGCACCTCGGTAAACAATACTGACCCGTGATAGGTGGTACGTTTACGATTTACCCTTTTTAGTAAATCGTGTTGACCTGTGATAGGTAGCACCTCGGTAATTGGTACTTTGGCCTGCGATAGGCGGTACAATTATGATTTACGTCCCTTCGAGGAGGGTTTTGGTTTGGAATTCTGAGTCCATGCATTTTGGCATATACGCATTGCATTAGGGTGCTTGGCACACGAGTCGTGTTTGAATCAAGTTATGATTAAGTGTTTTTGAATTGGAATTGTCGTCCCTTCGAGGAGGGTTTTGGTTTGGAATTCTGAGTCCATGCATTTTGGCATATACGCATTGCATTAGGGTGCTTGGCACACGAGTCGTGTTTGAATCAAGTTATGATTAAGTGTTTTGTATTGATTATCGTGTGTAAGTGTGATGGGTTGTAAAACTATTTCGAAACTCAATTTGTCCTGGTGATTGTGTGGGAATTGCTAAGTATTAAGATTTGGAGTTGTGTATGAATGTGATTGATTTAGTTTATGTATTTTTGGAAGAATAAGCAAGGAAATCGATTTCCCAATCGATTTGATGAGTTGCAGGGACTTCGCTAATTTGACAAAATCGATTTGCCAATCGATTTTGTAATTTGTTTTTCAAAACCATTTAAGAAATCGATTTGGAAATCAATTGGTATGTTTCCTTTTTTCTTGAATCTTGAAAATATATTGAAACAATCGATTTGGCAATCGATTGGCTGCATTACAGGAGCTCAGCCATTTTGACAAAATCGATTTGGAAATCGATTGGCTTTAACACAGGGGCTCAGCTACTCATTCAATCGATTGATGTAAGCCCAGAGTACAGATTTTACAAAAACACCTTCAAGCAATCAATTTCCCAATCGATTTGCTTAGTGGAAATTCTTATTTTGAGTTAGATAATCGATCGCTCAATTGGTTCATCAATGGATTGGCCAGTTGTTTATTACCTGATTGATTTAAGACTTATTTTGACTTCATTTTTATTTGGAAAGCATTATATGAACTTTTAGCATATGGAAAATCCTTTTAAGGTGCATGCTTAGTTGAAAGGTTATGTTGTGCATTTAACAACTTAAATGTTATGTGTTAACCGTTACTTTCGGTTGGTGACCCTTTACAACTATTGTGGAAATCTGGCAGTTGCCCTCAGATGAGAGCCAGGACGATCCTACCAGTTCGTACCCTACGGATGGGAATGTAGATGGGAATGCTTGACTGGAGCTATGTTAGGAGGATCTCACGGGGCGCGTGGAGATCACTCAGGGTGTATAGCTATAGTTTTTTTTGTAGAATGATCAGATTAGGATGACATAGAGGGAATAGATGTCTTTCTTTTGGATTACATCATTTTGAACTGGAAAAGTGTACCTTTACTAATATTGTCAGTATGACATCTTATTTGAATGGGTTCCATGTATCATTTGTTGTTTGTGTAAATACTTTGGATTCATATTTCAAGAGAACTATTCCGCTGGCTATCAATTATATTGGCTTAAACATTTATCCAAAGGTATTTCCTTATTTATTCCTCTGTTTTATTTTAATTTCTTTTGAAAATAAAAATACACCCTCGCTTTGAAAATCGGGGTGTTACAGTCATTGTGGTTGCTTTGGCCGCCACAAAGGATCAAACATATCCTATATATATTACTCCACTCCTCTTTCATTTTTTCACTTCTAACTTCTCTCTAAAACCTCCTTCTAACTATTTTCTCCACCTTCTCTCTACACAAAATATTCATCAAGCTTAATTCAATTTTGGTAAGTATATATTATATTATATTATATATGTAGTTTTTAATTTTATTTTTTGATTTGATTTAAGTAATTAATATTATTGAATTTTTTTTTACAGTGGTTGTTAATTACTTTGAAGATTTGTAAGCATCGTACGTGAGTAAAAGCTTCAAGTCAGACGCTACTCGGCATCAAGTTAGTATTTCATATATTTTAAATTTAGATTAGTAAATATATATATTATTTTTGTGTGTGTGTTATTATAGATTTATTTTTAAACAAACTAGGAATGATGTTGTTCACATAATATATGATAAATAAAAGTTTCAAACATGGTTAAAATATATTGATTTTAATATAATTATTTTTTAAAAAATCATTATTAAAATTGATGATATTATTATTTTTTGTTATAAATAAGTCTTGATACATATTAATATAGTTTATTGATTGTTAGTGTTGATATTTTTTGATAGTCTTGATTATTAAAAAAACATCATTTAAAATATTATATAGGTTTATATAATGATATAGTCTTGATAATAATTTATTATATTGTTCGCAAATTAATTAATAATCCCCTAATTGACATATATGCCAAAGTTATTGATTTTAATATAACTATTTTTTAAAAAAACATTATTAAAATTAATGATATTAATTATTATTTTTTGTTATAAGTATTGATACATATATATATATATATATATATAGTTTATTTTTTGTTAGTATTGATATTTTTTGTTAGTCTTGATTATTAAAAAAATATAATTTAAAATTTTATTTCGATTTATATAATTATTGCATTGATAATAATTTATTATATTGTTTGCAAATGCATGCTCCCCTAATTGACATATATGCCAAAGTTATTGATTTTAATATAACTATTTTTTAAAAAAACATTATTAAAATTGATGATATTAATTATTATTTTTTGTTATAAGTATTGATACATATATATATATATATATATATATATATATATATATATATATATATATATATATATATATATATATATATATATATATATATATATATATACACACACACACACACACACACACATATATATATATATATATGGATTTAGACCGTAGTTGGGTGTACGATAGGAATTTTCCTGGAAGAAATGGTCTTAAACAACGTTTTGCTAACAAGGTTGAAGACTTGCTCAATTTTGCGAGAGTGCAAAAAATTGTCGAAGATGAAGGGGGAATGAAGTGTCCATGTTGTTTATGTCGATGTAGACGGTTTAAAAGTGAAGATGAAATAAGAGTGCATTTGTATGCAGATGGATTTATGCCTAACTACTAGATTTGGACTAATCATGGAGAAGAGTCTCTGACGGCGCCTAATACTAGTACATATGTGGAGAATTATAACATAGGTCCTTTAAGTAGTACTAACATGTTAGGTATAGATTATTATAACTATCAACACTTTGAGGTGATGAATGATATGATCTCGGATGCTGTTGGGGTTAATTTGTCATTCAATGAAGATCAATATGACGATACCGATGGACTTCCCAATGAAAAAGCTCAGAGATTTTATGGTCTTTTGAAAGAGAAATAAATCGTTGTTTGAAGGTTCTTCAAACTCAAAGTTATCAATGTGTATTAGACTATTAGGTCTAAAATCTCAATTTAATGTTCTTGATTTAGCTTTGTATTTGATGACTAAAATGACTAGACGCAACACCTGTTAGAGATGGTTTGTCGCAAAGTTATTACGATGCGAAACGGTTAGTGTCAAAGTTAGGATTATATGTCAAGAGGATTGATTGTTGTGTTAAAGGTTGCATGTTGTATTATGACAATGAATTTGGTATGAATGATGCTAACTTAGTTGAATGCAAGTTTTGTCAACAACCAAGGTATCACCAAAGGAATAACTCTAGGGTAAGTAGGGGAAAATCAATTCCAAGGAATGCAATGTTTTACCTACCTATTGTATCAAGATTGCAGAGATTGTTTGCATCAATACAAACTGCAGGAAATATGACGTGGCATTATGAGAATAGAAGAAATTCAAGCGAGTTGCGACATCCGTCTGATGGTCAGGCATGGAAACACTTTGATCAAATGCATCCTGATTTTGCGTCAGATCCACGCAATGTAAGACTTGGATTATCCTCAGATGGATTTACGCCGTACATACAAGCATCGTCTACTCCTTATTCTTGTTGGCCGGTTATTGTTACTCCTTACAATCTTCCTCCTAATATGTGTATGTCTAAACCTTATATGTTCTTAGCTGCTGTGATACCAGGTCCTTCTAATCCTACAACTGGTATTGATATTTTTTTACAACCTTTGATTGACGATTTGAAGAGGTTGTGGAATGGTGTCTTGACATATGATATTGCTCGGAGAGAAAATTTTATGATGAGAGCTGCATTGATGTGGACCATTAATGATTTCCCCGCTTATGGGATGTTGTCAGGATGGGGCACCCATGGTAAATTAGCTTGTCCTATTTGTATGGAAGATACAAAAGCATTTACTTTAAAATTTGGCGGGAAAGCATCGTGGTTTGACTCGCATCGTAGGTTTTTACCTGCTGATCATGCATTTAGAAGGAACAAAGCTGCATTTATGAAGGGCTATGCAGAAAGTCTAGGACCCCCGCTTAAGTTGACATCAGAACAAGTTTGGAATAAAGTAAAAGATATGCCAAAGGTACATGTTGTTAATGGTGTGGCCTGTAAACCACAAGGTTATGGACAATGGCACAATTGGACAAAAAGATGTATTTTTTGGGATCTACCGTATTGGAAAGATAATCTTTTGAGACATAATCTCGATGTAATGCATATTGAGAAAAATTTCTTTGACAACATATTTAATACTGTGATGAATGTGAAAGGAAAAACAAAAGATAATGACAAAGCCAGAAAAGACATAGGTATATATTGCAGACGACCAGATTTGTTGTTGGTGGAACAAAACGGCAAGACCCTAAAACCTCGTGCGAATTACACTTTATCTACTGATGAAGCCAAATCTGTTTATCGTTGGATCAAAGAGCTGAAGACGCCTGACGGTTATTGTTCTAATTTGGCAAGATGTGCTGATGTGGAAAATGGGAGGATGCATGGGATGAAAAGTCATGATTGTCATATATTTTTAGAGTGTTTACTTCCTATTGCCTTTAGTGCTTTACCGACACATGTATTGAACCCACTTATTGAAGTGAGTCAATATTTCAAGAATTTGTGTTCTTCAACACTCTATGATAAAGATCTCATCAAGATGGAAAATGACATTCCGATCATTCTATGTAAGTTGGAGAAAGTATTTCCTCCTGGGTTTTTTGATTCCATGGAGCATCTCTCAGTGCATCTTGCAAGTGAAGCTAGGCTTGGTGGACCAGTTCAGTATAGATGGATGTATCCATTTGAAAGGTGATATATATATATACATATACTTGATTTTCAATATACTTCAACTTATATATACATGGAGCTTATTGTATATCTCTTTGTATATTATAGGTTCATGGGTTATTCAAAATGGTCGGTGAACAACAAAGTTAGAGTTGAGGGCTCAATATGTTCATCTTACCTACACCGAGAAATAACACACTTTTGTTCTCATTATTTCAACAACGAAACGTTGTCACCAGTTAACGGAAGAAACGCTACTGATAGTGTTATACGTCATCCACATGCTTTATTAGTTTTTTGCTTGTCTGGTCATCATGCTGGTAGGGATTTTCCGATTTTCTGGAATTGTATACACATATATATTATATTATATATATGTATGGATATGGATATATATAGACATGGCTTCAGTGTCGGGAGTAGGAAGATCAGGAGGCTCGGATGGATCAGGAGGAACAGGAACAGTGGCAATACGAGGAATATCCAAAACATCACGTGGTAAGAAAAAAGTTGTGAGTAGTACGTTTCAAATTCCTCTTATTAATTATATTTAATTATATGATTAAATTGATATTCACCATATATATGGTCATCGACCAGGGCATTTTTAACTAAGGGACAATCATCTGATGATATACATTCAAATTTCCCATTATGGTTTCAACAACAAGTGCATCTCGAAGAACAAACTCCTATCAACATCCACTTAAGGCACTTATCTTTGGGCCCGAGTATAAGTTTCAAAGAATGGCACACCTATTACGTCAATGGATACAAATTTCACACTGAATCTCGGACTGAAGGAAAAGAAACAATTAATAGTGGAGTTTGTATGAAAAGTGTCTCTGATAGTGGTGTAGTAGAAGATTTCTATGGCATAATTGAGCATATTTACGAAATTGACTACACGTTCCTAGATTATGCGAAAAACGAAGAACAAACTCCTATCAACATCCACTTAAGGCACTTATCTTTGGGCCCGAGTATAAGTTTCAAAGAATGGCACACCTATTACGTCAATGGATACAAATTTCACACTGAATCTCGGACTGAAGGAAAAGAAACAATTAATAGTGGAGTTTGTATGAAAAGTGTCTCTGGTAGTGGTGTAGTAGAAGATTTCTATGGCATAATTGAGCATATTTACGAAATTGACTACACGTTCCTAGATTATGCGAAAAAAGTGGTGTTGTTTTACTGTAAGTGGTTTGATCCATCTAGCAGAGGAACTAAAATAAATTTGATATCCAATACTGTAGACATTCGTATGAGCAAAAAATATCTACGGTTTGATCCAATTGCCCTGGCCCATAATGTAAGACAAGTGTATTATGTTCCTCATCCATCAACTGTCAGAAGCAAACAAGGTTGGTTTGCTGCAATCAAAACAAGACCAACGAGTGGAATAGAAGAAGTTGAAGCAGGTCAAAATGAAGAAGTTTCATTTCAAATGGATGAAATGTCAAATTTGAATCATGTGATTGGAGATGAGACTATTAGTCAACTTTGTCATGAGTCACACATTGGAGAAGAAGTTGATGAACAAGAAATAGATGAATTAGAGAATGATGAAGGCAATGACTTAATTCACTCATCAAATGACGACGACGTGATTGATTAAATATTTCATTATTATTGCAATGTTACATTATTAATTTTATTAATTTATTTTTATATTTAATTTGCATATAAACTTTGAAAATATCTTCCTTTTAAATCATCTGCAAAGGCAATTGCTGAAGTCATACAAGATAAATATAAAAAACCATGGTTGTCTTAGGGTGAGATAAAAGAGGATAAGACACCTCAATTTAGCGAAGTTGATCAATTTTTACATTGTCTCAAAGTAAGTCATTAGATTAATTTATTTAATTACTAATTATATATACATTTGATTAATTTATTGAATTACTAATTATATTTTTAATATTTTTTAAATTTAAACAAACAACAGACTAAATGTACTTGGAAATGAGAGCATGATGCCGCAGTTTTGGCTTCATTTGACCATTGCTTTTCAAAGCGTCTCTCATCTATGTTGGCTTAAGCACGTAATAAGGGAGAGGAAAAAATGCCTAATTGGATTGGTGAAAATGTTTGGACTGCTTTGTGGAGGAAATGGAACAGAGATGCTTACAAACAGAAGAGAGAAAAAGCAAAGATAATAGAGCATCTGAGAAGGGTACCAGTACTCATAAGGGAGGTTTGATTTCTGCTGGAGAAAATAAATATTATATGGTAATTAATTATTAATTATAATATATATCTATTAATTTATATTCAATTAATCATCACATTTCACCAACTTATAAACTTGACATTAATTTAATATTTTAGGAAAAGCAACTTGGAAGGGAGGTCACTCAGGCTGAGATACATCGCTATCTTCATGTTAATCCTGAAACAAATGAGTATACTGATGAATTATCAAAAAATATTCAGGTAATTATTATATATTAATTGTTATATATTAATTAGACCTATAAATTATTATATATTAATTATTAACTATTTTATTTTTTTATTTTTAATATAGGAACAACTTCAACAAATCATGAAAGAATGGGATGATCATCAAGCTACTCTTCCTCCTGCTCAGCGAGCTGGTCCAGTGCAGCGGAAACAATATGAGACCGCAAATTTTATGCACATCAGTGGTGGCAAGTACAAAGGGCGTGTGATGGGTGCTGGTAGTTTATCATCAATCTTTGTGAAAGGTCCAACCAGCTATATTCAGACTGAGACGTCTTCTTCTTATGCTAGTACGGATCGATCTCATCGTCCGTCGATAGATAATCTTGACCAGTTAAAGAAGCAATGGACAAGTGAGCAAGAAGAAAAGACACAACAGCTGATACAAGCCGCAATTGATAAATTGAATGAGGAATGGAAACAAAAGTTTCAAGAGCAGCAACAGCAGTTTCAGCAGCAACAACAATTTCAACAACAACAATTTTCATTTCCTCCTGTGTTTCATCAGCAGTTCCCGCCTCGGCCTCAATACTTGCATCAACAACCACTATTCCAGCAGCAACAAAATTACTCTCAAATCTCCCAGCAGCAGCAACCGCCTCCAAATTTCCAACAGCAACATCAGGATCCTCTGAACTCTGCCTTCCAGCAACAGCAGCAGCCGCCAATGTTTCAGCAACAACAATATTTTCATAATTATCAGTATGCTCCGTCCTCTTCACATCAACTTCCTCAACCTCAACCAAATCATCAAACTGCATAACGACCAACTATGCCAACAGCTGGGTTGATCAGACCAGATTTAAATCAACCTCAACCAGCTAAGGCTCCTCCTTCGACTATTGGTGGTGCCATTGAAGATGAAATTCAATTTCAAACCATGGTGCCTCCTCCAACACAAATTAATAATACTTTTGAGGGACTTCTTTCGTCGGGTAACACTGCAGGAAATAATGATGGTGGGAGTGGAGCTGATCAGATGAATTATTATGAGGATTGATGTCATTTGAATAATTTCATAATTTATTTTTGGGTTGTATGAACACATATTAATTATGTTGTCTTAGTTAATTATTGTGTGTTTAATTTTGGGTTTGGAAGACATTATTTATAAATTTTGGGTTTGTAAGACATTATTTATAAATTTCGAGTTTGTAAGACATTATTTGTTAATTTTGGAATGCATGTTTTATTTGATTTTGTGGTAATTACTTTAATTATTATTAATATTATATTTTTATATACAATATTTATTTTAATTTTAATATTTAATTTTAATTTTATTTAAATTGAATTTAAAATTTTAATTATATTCAGATTAGTTTATTATATATTAAATTTAATTTATAATGATATTATATTTTAAATTTTAATTTAATTATAATTTAAATTTTAAATTTATATTTATATTAATTTATTATATATAATATTATAATACAATATTAATGTTGAATTTAAAAAATTAATTTTTTAACATACGTAATATTTTGTGGCGGTCCATACCCTCACAATATATTAAATTTAATTTATAATGATATTATATTTTAAATTTTAATTTAATTATAATTTAAATTTTAAATTTATATTTATATTAATTTATTATATATAATATTATAATACAATATTAATGTTGAATTTAAAAAATTAATTTTTTAACATACGTAATATTTTGTGGCGGCCTAAGCCCTCACAAAATATTTATTTTTTAATGTGATGGTACTTTGTGGCGGCCTAAACTCTCACAAAGGAGGGATTTTGTGGCGGCCTGAGCCCTCACAAAGGCTGAATTTTTTAAAATCAACATGTCCTTTGTGGCGGCCTGTGCCCTCACAAAGGCGTGTTTTTGTGGCTGCAAAGACCCTCACAAAGGCAGCTTTTTGTGGCTGCAAAAGCCCTCACAAATGGCAACGTGTTTTACAAACTTTGTAGCTGCAAAAGCCCTCACAAAAGTTTGTGACCAGCTTATTTGTGGCTGCCTAAGGCCGCCACAATTAGCCCCTTTGTGGCTGCTATTTTCCCTTTGTGAGGGCTTTTGGCCCTCACAAATTCCTTCTTTTCTTGTAGTGTTGTTTTTAAACCCTAAACCCTAAAGCCCGATATCAAGTACTATATATTGGCAGTTTTGTTTCTTTTCTAAAACGAAAAAAATTAGGATTCAAATTTATATAAGAAATAAACAGTTTTTATTTTAATTTCATGGAAGACTAATTTTATAAGATTAATCCACGAGTTCAGAGTTTCATCAACACATTGATATTCAAGTTACGCTGTCAATTTCGATTCATAATTCTATTCTTGTTTATTTGATTATATTGATATTTTGATTGCTTAAATTGAATTTCAATAGGATTGATTAAATTTATCTGACAGAATTTGGTTTAGGATTCTAATTTAATTTAATTATAATTTTGCGACACTTGATCGTTAATTGTAATGTTTTAATGATTGTGATGCTTAATCTAATCAAAGAAGCCAAATTCACATAAGATTGATTACGCTTGTTTGATCAATTCTATAGTCAAATAAGAATAGAATCACAAATTAGAAATTATACATCGAATCTGTGATAGGTCTGAAACTCGAATAAATGGATTAATCGTTTTGTTCATTTGTTAAATCAAAAATTTAAAAAACCCCCTTTTTAATTTCAACTTTCAATTCGGTTATTATTATTATATCAGAAGTCATTGCTAAACGATTCGAGTCATTACCTCTATTTATATTTTATTAATTGTATTTGACCCGTGTGCGACAACGGATCATTGGTCAAATTTGTAAAAAGAACGAGATGAACTAACAACTTCCCTACTTGTCATTGAAGATGAAGGTAACTCATGCTCCTTATTCGCCACATTTTCTAGATAATCTTCACATCTTGTCAAATGGGCTCACATCGTGCTTGTTCCACTGCTATATTGGATCATGCGACCATAATAATTGCATTTTGTTGATCTTTTTTTGCTTTTTAGTGGGGTAAAATGATTCCATGCTTCTGACCTATTTTTATGCTTAGACGGCAACATAGCGGTGTTTAAAACTGAAGAAGGAGGAATAGAATCAAAACTCTCTTCCATCTCAGAGTCTATAATGTTATAATGACCATTCATGTTGATGTTCTACTAAAAAATTGACAAGAGATGCATGTCAAAAGTTATTTCAAGACACTAGTAAAGAACTAACCAAACAATTTTGTATTGGACGGAATGATTTAATAGGACATGAGTTAAGTCCCCTTGAGAACATTCCAATTGCAGTGATCATTACTCCAATGTAAAAAATCATAAACATAGAAAAAGAAATAACACAACTATCAAGCCTAATATTAATCAATATGGACTACATAAGGGTAAAGTTAATGTTAGTGTTTATCAGAATTATTTCACCAATAATAACAATGCATAAGTGTAAGATAATCCCCAAAAGAAGAAAGACTTCTCTACATGGAACGTTGGAAAGAAAACCTATCAGCATAGAGACACCAGAAATATCAATGGCCTTCATGGAAACAAGCTCCAAGAGCCTCTCTTTTAACTTTAGATTCTATATGAAATGTTTCACCAAATATATATGTTTATATAATAAAGTTCGTATAGATGTAGGCATGTAGCATTAAATAAAGTCATACACTACAATTGTTTCAACTTAAGAAAAACTTGCATTTAAGTAGACATTTATAGAGTACTTTTCCTGAAAGCATTAGTTTTAATGTTTGAAAAAAAGCACTAAATTATTTGTTAAGAAAATTTATCTAATTTTAAACATTTTTAAATAAAAAAAAAAGACCTCTAAAAAATATGAAGAAACAATCGAACTTTGAAAAAAAAATGTAAGAGTGTAAGTCCAGAGGAAGAAATGCTTAGTGAACTGTTGTGTCACGTATAAAAAAAATTCAAAGCCATATTTTATGTATTTATTTTACTTTTAAAATGAATGCAAATATTCTACATTAATCTGCATAGATAGTGTTAATATACACTCTTTACAACAAATAGTATATCATATAACAACTAATTAATATGGGCTCACACATGTATATATTGTAAACACCAACTCAAACACAGAACAAAGCAGAGTAGAAACCAAATAATTAACTGTCCTGGACAACCATTCCACTGAAGACATAACTACAATTGTTACACAATCAACATAAAAGTAACAAATCATAGAACAAACTAAACATTAACATGTTTAATTGTAAATCTTGTGCAGGATAAGTGAAATCAGTAAACTTTCCATGTATATAAAATAAAAAAAATTTAGAAAGTATGATTACATTTACGGATACACTTTAATCAACATGTGCATAACCTTTCAAAATCCAACTTTTAATATACTAAATTTCAGCACTTTCAATCAAGTAGTCAAAGTGATTTTTTCACTAACATGTGCTTGAGGATCTAGAGATGTAAAGCAAGTCAATCATAAGGCTATGTTCGAACATCTTGAACGGATCGAATGTTGGTATCTACGGCCTTGAAAAAATCGGAATATATCAGAATGTATCAGTTCTTTATGAAATTAAATCAGAATCTCTTCACGTCTGTGGTTCCTTCATGTGTTTCTTGAAGAATGTCCCACATTTCTTTTGCTGACTTGCAGTTTGACACTCTAAAGAATTCTTCTGCACAAAGAGCAGATGTTATAATGTTCTTAGCCTTAGCATTATAACCTACCTTTTTCTTGTCATCATCTGACCAGTCGGCTCTAGGCTTGAGAATCATTGAGTCATTTGTTCCTGCAATCTTGGGAATATATGGACCGTTTTCAACAGCGTCAAGGATGTCTATGCCACTGGCTTCCAAGAAGATTAGCATCATGCGCTTCCAGTACATATAAGCTGTTCCGTTGAAAGCTGGAGGTCTTGCTAACGATGCGCCTTCTCCCAGAAAATCGTTTGAGGCCATAGTGCTTTTATGAGTGTTACCTCTCGAAAAGTTATGCTCTGATACCAATTGTTGGTATCTACGGCCTCGAAAAAATCAGAATATATCAGAATGTATCAGTTCTTTATGAAATTAAATCAGAATTATACGCACAGCGGAATTTAAATTGTGGCATACAAGATTAGCAAGTTATGTTAGATTGATATGAGATTAACCAAGATGCATACAAGTCAAATTAACAGATTAAACAATATTACTTATCAAGGAATATGTTTAACATGCATCTAATATTAATCACATATACAGATATATCAAGATAGAAAATTAAAGGAGTTAAGGGTTAGAGAAGATTGCACCAAGAATTTATACTGGTTCAGTTGTCAACTTGACAACCTACATCCAGTCCTGAAAATCCAAACGGATTTCAGATTTTCTTCTCCAATAGAAAGAATCAATTACAGATTGTCCAGTTTCCTCCCCGAAACCTATCTATCTTAATGATCTCTTTCCTATTGATCACCCTCTGATCCTTGTAGATACTCAGCAACCTATCACAGAATCAAAGTACAACTCTTTCTTGTTGAGCACTCTCACCCAAGAAAGTAGCCACCAGTTTCTAGCTGGCTTTTCCCGCTTTCGTTTTTGTTTCAAAGAATTATTACAAACAGAATACAGAAAGAACAAAAATTTTTCTCTCAAGATCACTTTTCAAGCTCTTTTATTGATTGTTGATAATCTTTTGATCTTGATCTGAAAGAGCAATATCAGATTGTTAGCAAATTGTATTGTGATCTGTTATTGAAGTTATCTTGAGTTCTTAGAAAAATGAAAATTATGATCAAGGTTCTTAGATAAAAAGATTGAAAGACAGTTTATATAGTTTCAGAAAAACAACTACTAAATCGATTCACCAATCGATTTATTAAAGTTATAAAACATGTCTAATCGATTTGCCAATCGATTATCGCGAGTCTTGTTTTTCTTTAATCTTGAAACTACATAAACTAATCGATTTACCAATCGATTCTTTTAACACACTTTTCAGAATAAATCGATTCACAAATATGCATAATCGATTTGGCCACAAACTGGGAGTTCACTGAGATATCAAAACATTGTTTCAATCGATTTCCCAATCGATTGTGTTTCAAAAAGTTCTTTCAATCGATTCTCCAATCGATTGTGTTTAAGTCAGTGACTCAGCTATTTTGATGTTAGTCGATGTGCCAATCGATTTATGTGTATTTGCCTGAAAAGTTCTTACCTGGTGTTTAGTTCAATCGATTTCCCAATCGATTACAACCAAACTTAACTTGATTGAAATCTCACTCAATAGATTGTCCAATCGATTGTTTTAGTCAAGGCTTAAGTTCCTTTTGAAATTTTGTTTAGGCAATCGATTTGTCAATCGATTTCCTAGTGCCCTGTGACTTCCCAATCGATTTGCCAGTCGATTAGTTTCAATCAGTTTTCATTTTGTGATATGTACAATCGATTTGTCAATCGATTAACCTGTAAATCAGGTTGCCACTGACTTGTTCAATTTTCAATTCTAATTTAGTCAGTCGATTTCCCAATCGATTATACAATCACAAACATATACTTATCCTTGCACCCTTGTTATGAAATCGATTTCCCAATCGATTTGCTTCAGTCAAAAATCAACTTTTGTTGATTTCTTGTGTTCCAAGCAACCTATTCCAAGTGTGTAGGATTTGATTGTTGTTCCTGAAATCTTGCTCAATTCGAATATTAGATTTATCATGTAGTGTATGAACATTGTTGAATTGTTTTATTATGTCAAAATTAGGAATCAAAGGACTAAAGTCCAACATCGAAGTGGAATGGTATGGAATCAAAACAAGTCAATCATAAGGCCAAACCACTTTGTTTAATTAGTTTACATATCCTTCCTTAACTACACAACACCATTAAATAAAAATTTACTTATCTTAGTTCTAATTCAGTTTCAAAATTTCAATCACATCAAAATTCAACACTATTATTAGAATAACATATGACTAGCACTGTTATTTTGTTTTTTATTTTGACAAATGGATTCAACAAATGGATCTTCAACAAAATTATTTTTTCTCAAAAATAAACACCATTTTTCCTTAGATTCATTCAATACATACGATTTAAAGATGAGTAAAACTAATCCATTTAAAACGACAGTTTTCTTACCTTCAATATTTGAATAGCAGCGAAACAAATTCAATCTTAGAAAAACACAAAATCTGCAATCAAAGCATTTGAAAATTGAAAATGATAAAAAAGCTAAACACACAAAACATTAAATTAGAAGGTAAAACCCTAAATCAGAAGAAAATGAAAACCTCAACTCACCAATATAGAGAATGAATAAATGAAACTTTGTTTGATATGCAATTCACAAAAATGAAAAATGGAACAAAAATGATAACGAGTAAAACATAAGTAGTGCGCGACACTTACCATGGTAGAGAAGTTGAGATGCGATGGTGAAGTTGTGACGGAGACGAGAAGGATTACATTGGAGGTGAAATGCGAAGGGTTACAATGGCAGAGATGACAACGGAGATGTTGCATCGTCGCCGGAGAGAGTAGGAGGAGGAGAGCAGAAGACAAATTTAGTTGGGGCTAGGGTTTAACCATTTTGAATTTTGGGGCTAGGGTTTAGTTTTTTTTGTGTTCAGTGAAAAAAATAGTTTTATGAAATTGATTACGAAAAAGTTTGAAGGTGGTTTAAACTGATTTTTTTAAAAATGTTTAGTTAATTAGACTTTTTAAATTTATGGTGCAATTCATAAACCATTTAATTGGTTTGGATTTTTCTGGTGTAGTGCAATCTAATTTATGAATGTAGTTCAATTAACTACATTTTTTGTACACCTTTAGCCGCATATAAGAAAACACCATCAATTTGATTTTGCTCGGGTGTTAGTGCAAACATGATAGAAAAAAATATGATAAGTCATAAATATTTTTAAATTAATTATTATTATTTTATTTTTAAGTTTAATATCAAATTCTATTAATTACTTTTTTATTTGATTAGATTAATTTTTTTTTAATTTAGATTATATTTTATAAAAAAAAAATTATATTTATATTTTTTTATATTTCAATTTATATTTAAAATTATATTGTATAAGGTTAATTGATTAAACTACTGTTCTTATCTTATTCCGCTAGTTTTTAACTCAGCTCATATTCAGGATAAAAATTTCAACTAGAGAGACATGATAGATAGGATTCTAGATTAATTTATCATATCATGGTGGTTCATCAAACACTGCTTTCAAACATGATATGATAACTTATTCTTATCATGTCTCTTATCATGTCCATCAAACGATGATACTGCATTCAGACAGACATGACACTGCATTCAGACATGACATGATAACTTATTCCTATCATATTTGGATTTGTTGTGGACAAGGGGAGCTTCAACTAGGTTATGCCCATTGTGAGATTATAAACACTTCCTTCAATTCAGAACATTCGGATATTAGAAACATAAGATCATTTATTCTTACATGAAAAATCTCTTTGACTCACAAGTAGGGGTGGGAATAAGAAATGCCATGCCAGGCTTTGAAAGGCCTGAGCCTGGCCTACTATTTATTTTTTAGGCCTACGGCCTATCATAGGCTTTTTTTTCGGCATGGTCTGGCCTGGAAGCCTATTTAAAATAATTTTTAAAAAAATATGAAACAAACATCATTTAAACCCTAAAGAATAATATTTTGTGTTAAATAATAGTTTTTTTTCTTCTGAAACAAACACACTCATTATTACCTCTTAAACAAATATGGAACGACTATTGAGTGATTGACTAATTGAACGGCTACCGAATATGGAATGACTACCAAATATGGAATTGCTACTGAATATGGAACAACTACTGAATATGGAATGTTCACTGAGTGATTGCTTAATTGATTGAATTTAAAATAGGAAATGATATTATTAATATAATAATAAATAAATAATATTAATAAATAATAAAATATATATATAGGCTGATCTGTCAGGCCTAATAAGCTTTTTTATAAGCCTGAGCCTAACCTATTTAAATAAATAGGTTTTAAAAACAACCTGAGTCTAGCTTTTTTATTAAATAGGTCAGGGCAGACCATAAGTAGGTCAGACCATAGGCCCCTGACGAACGGCCTAACCTATTTTCATCCTTACTCACAAGATACTTTTTGTGAAACCTATTACAACATTAACCCTTGTCACCTTTAGGGTGCCACCAAAACAAATTTTCTATTACTCAAACCATTTGAAAAAATTCATCCACCAAAACAAATTCATTCGGAAAGATTCATCTTCATTGGATTATCCAAACTCCTATGTCACTTACTTGAAATATCGACCATTAAAACTTACATATACTTCACTCTCCCATAATTGTTTTCAGCGTACTACTATTCAATACAAGCAAATTGTATATCATTGTCCTACGTATCAATCACTAGAATATCATTGATTAACCCAAAGACTAATTATTATAGATCCGCTAAATTTCTAACATCAACCCAAATCATTACCAAACAAGCTTTTGTGGTCATACACTAAGGATTCAAATGCTTCTCAGTTTATGTTCATGGTCATAGAATACTCATCTCTAATCCAAAGAATAACTTCTAGCATTGGTCGAAAGGCCTCACTTTTCTATTTACTCAATCCTAGTTGATAAATGGTCAACAACCTCAAATTTCCAAACCTTAACTCGCCAATCAATGGCAGAGCTTGGTAGGGACATGGGGTGGCCGCGTCCACCCCAAAAAAAAAATTTATAGGTTCAGTCTATCTTCCTCTCTTTTAGATTCAGATTTGGTCTATTTTCCTCTCTTCCAGATCCAGTCTTCATCTATCTCTTTCCATCTTGCTTTCTGAACGCGATTCACGATTCCACCCTCTTGCCATCTTGTGTTGTTGATGCCTTGCCTCGCTTCAGCTCGTCTCGGCCTCGTCCCGCCTCGCCTCTGACTCATCTCGCTTCAGCTTGCCTCGCCTCGCCTCAGACTTTGTTGATTTTTTTATTTGCTGATTTTCTTGATTTGCTTAACAAGGTGTTTGAAAAGGTGTTTGAACAATGTTTGTTCTGATTTGCTGATTTTTGTTGCATACAAGGTGTTTGTGCTTTTGCTAAATTGCTAAAGTGTTGTTGCATACAAGGTGTTTGTTGATTTGCTAAAGTGTTAAATTGCTAAAGTGTTGGTTGTCTCTTTAGAATGATTTGCTAAATTGTTAAATTGCTAAAGTGTTGTTGCATACAAGGTGTTTGCTGATTTGCTAAAGTGTTGGTTGTCTCTTTAGAATGATTTGCTAAATTGTTGGATGTTAAGTTGCTGATTTTAGAATGATTTGTTAAATTGTTGGCTGCTTTAGAATGATGGCTAGATTGTTAAATTGTTAAATTGTTGATTTTAGAATAATTTGTTAAATTGTTGGCTGCTCGATTAGAATGATGACTAAATGGTTGTTGCTAAATTGGTTAATTTGAATTGTTGTTGCTATGTTTATTGAACAAGATATTTGACATATTTAGAATGATGGTTGCCTGTTTGCTGATTTTGTTTCCTAAATTTGTTTTCTAAATTGCTAATTTTGCTGATTTAGAATAAAGAAACATAAATAATGGATGCATGTTTTAGAATTCACCTCTTTAAATTTAGCTGCAAGTATCAGTTTTCAATCTATTATTGATGATTTCAAGTTAATTATGCTTTTTATAACTTAATTTTTTGCTATATAATATTATTTGCTTTATACATATTGTAATTTTATGTCGGCCACCCCAAACTATTTAGTCAAGCTCTGCCACTGTCGCCAATTCAAACCATATAATTTATTCGTACTGTCTAGATGTTTCTCCAATATGAGCCCAAACAATTGAAGTACACTCTATCAACATCCTTATACATGTTTACTCGTTACTGCTTCAATCTCACTTAACTATATCTATTAAACCATAAATAGATATTACTTACCATAGTTTTAATTTGGTCTCATACCTACGAATGTGCTAGAAAACACAAGAAATAGGGCTTTGAATTGTATTTTATCATTTTTGAAAATTATTTGAGTTACATAACCAAAAGATATGTTCTTTATCAAATCATCCAACTTGCGATTATAAAATAGGATTAGTAAAATAAAGTTGAATCATAAAGAGCTTATATTAGAATAACAGAGAGAGAGAAGGGACATGAGAATTTTTAAACTAGCTCACAACAAATTGTTATTATATCTAATATTTCTTTTACAAAAATATTTTACTTCAATACAATCGAGGATTTAATCCACTATTTAAGCAATAGTATACAAGTATTATTTATTCTGCCTCTTTAGTTTTCAGTATTTTTATCATGCCTCTCTAGGCAGTTATCATTAGCATCATTCTCAACTTTCTAACAGGTCGCCATTGAGGTTCATTGGTGTTGTTATATATCTCCAGTTACCCCTTATGGATGAAAGGGTTTTTGCCACTATCCGGTTGATTTACATTAGTCCTAGTTTGTATCTGAATTGGCACAAAGATTATTTCTAGGAAGAAACTCTCATTGAGAGGGTATTACATTTCAATTCCTATATCAATTCAACTGTATAAAACACTTCGACTGATTTACATCAATTATAATAACTCTCTATTGAGATGATTTTTCTTTTTCTTTTGATGTGTTCTAGATTTTTACAAAAACAATTCTTAACATGTTGTCTTTTTCATTCTCTCAACCACACGTTTCATATTGATTGGTTTCTACTGAAATACAGAGAAGCGTATCTGCTTAGAATGTTACTATTGTAGATCTTGAATTAGCATTTAAGACAAATAAGCCTCATATATATATATATATATATATATATACATTGACTTAAGAAGACATGTCTCAAAGGATGACACTATTTGATGATTTCATGCGCTTTTTCAATAAGAGGATAAATCTATCATGATGAGCTGAGGATGTTTGAATGTTTTCTTTTTATCAAAGTGTTCACTTTATCATTGTATTTATTTGAAATGTTGACCATAGGGTCAATTAGTTTACTAGAATTGTGGGACACAAAGTCATCAAAGTGAAATTGTAATCAGATTCAGTAAAGGTGCATTGAGAGCATGTTTAACAGTCAGACACAACTTCAACAAATTCTTCAAAGTCGTTGTGAACTAGTTTTGTAAATTCTTTTTCTTTTTAATCAGAGGATTTGACTTGTACTAGAATATTGACTTTATCATATGCTTCATTTAGAGCTTTCATCTTTTGATCTTTGAGTCAAAGGATCAACATAGATCTTTAGTTAGAGGTAAATAATAATTGTAGCGTTCACTTCGTTATTAGAAGGTCAACCATTGATTTATATTTCTTTTATTTTTAACGCTTTGACTCGGAATGTAGGCTATCAGATGCTTGTTGCAATGCTTCTTATTGCTATATTATGACCTACTCTTTTAATAAACATAATTACTTGTTTGTTAGGTGATAATATTATTTGTGTTAAAAACTTAGATTACCATATCTAATTTACTCATAACTTATGCAACCTTAAAATAGATAGTCATTAAGATAAATCTGTCTTCTAAATTAATATGCATACTTAGCAAATACAATTAGGGGATAGTTGTATTTTATTTTTTATTTGGTCATCATCAAAACATCAACTAGAGGATTGTAGCTTAAACCATTTTTCTCTAACAACCTACAGTTATCACGAGATTCAACCTTAACAATTGATGTTCTTAACGTATCTCGAACATCAATCTTTAGCTTCGAGAGTTAGGCTTTACCATAATACATTCATTTCTAGTATCACAATATATCTCTAATCCATTATGTACAATACACCTATAGATTCACTATACTCAACGTTGTAGTCATTCTAACGTCTAAAATACTAGAATGAAAATCTTAACTACACAATAAACTCTCAAATGGTCGTGTTCTCTTGACGACCATGAAATTCATCTCCTACATGTCGAATCAACAACAATTCCTCTATTAGGTTCCCTAACATCACCATATTTTTATCTCTTCGAAAGGGAATCTATTAAACTCTCGTAAAAGATGCAACAATCTAATAGTATTATCCAACATCAATCACCAAAATTCTTTCTACTATCAACAAAGTTATTGAGGTGATCAGTCTTATAACTAGTCTTCAAGTAATCTCCAACCATAATAACCTCTTTTCATCTTTATTTTTTGTACTCTTTATTTACAACCTACACGAATTTATGAGTGTTAAAGTATTTAAGTTCACTTTTACTCTCAAAAACTTCTTATGGTTCCACATAATGTTCTACCATGTTTATCCATCACCTAAGTCCTTATTCAACAAGAATCAACTATTACCAACTGAGTTAGGTGTATAATTCAACCACTTCTTGCAGAACGACTTCTCTTTAGGTCCATTTTCGATCCCTCTAAAGCTTCCTTTTATTGCCTACGACCATAAATCTATTTCATCTAAGTCAACGTTTTATCTAGATTTTAGTGAGTCTTGTGGATGGTATTCCACCAATCCTCTAGCTTTAAAAGCTTTTACTTCACATCTCTGTTAAGACAAAAACTCAATTTAATGTTTTGATGAAAACAGACAAAAAGTTAATTAATAATGTTAAATATGATTCTAAATGTTATGTTAATTTAACTTGTGCTTTTGAGTGTATTAATTTAAAGATAGGATTTAAACAAAACAAACAAATCAGCATATAAAGGAAAGAATCTGAATAGACAAAAATGGAGAACATTTTTAACAAAATCTGGAAAACATAGAATGTTCTCCAGTATCAAGAATGATCATCACAACTCCAAAATCAATCAATCTCCACTAGTTAAAAGAAGTTTTAGCCTCTGGATTTTACATCAATATCATCAGCACTTGGTAAGGCACAAACTAAGATAATCAGATTCAAAGAAACTACTCGAATCACAAAGAGAGAAGATCACGAATTAGCAAGATCAGACAGATCTGAACATTCTTGACAGCATTCTGATCATTTTGGACAGCAGTGTAACATTAGTCTATAGACCGATAAACATTCTCCAACATGTTAACATCAATCAAGATCATTCTCCAGCATGTTAACATAAATCTCCAATGTAAACTACATGTTTTTGATGACGACAAGACCACCAACTATGGACAATGCAGCAAGATCAAAAAGAAGATCAAACCATCTTGAATGAGCTTCCAAATCCAAATAATAAATGAGTAAATATAAAGGTATATGATACAAATCAATAGTTCAAATACTTGAGAACAATTCATATTTACATATGCATTTAACATGTTTTCAAAAATCAAAAACAACATTAACAAATCATTTAAAAATCATATTTTTGACAATTTGCATAAGTGTATTCGAATACACCATGTTGTATTCGAATACAACTTAAGTCAGAAGCAAAACTTTAAAAGGTGTATTCGACTACACGCATCTGTAGTCGACTACAAGCTAAGTCAGTGGCCAAATGTATTCGACTACACCCATCTGTAGTCGACTACATGCTAAGTCAGTAGCCAAATGTATTCGACTACACTCATATGTAGTCGAATACAAGTTAAGTCAGAGGCTAAAATACATTGATCTGTATTCGACTACACTGATGTGTATTCGAATACAAGGTGTAAAATTCGAATTTTTTTAAACGTTACAAAGATGTGTATTCGAATACACATATACTGTATTCGAATACACCTGGAAACATTACAATTTTTCAGATCTGGAATGCCTCTAGAACATTGTAATTTTTCATCAAACCTCTTGGATCAATGGCCACGAATCTGAAAGGATGTTTTATGGAGTATAAATAACCCATACCTTCAGATCAAAAATAAACCATCCTTGAATTAATTCATTTGAACAACTTTGAACAAAATTCTGATTTTTCTAAGTACTTGCATTAGATTTTCATATCATTCTAAAAAGTTCTCAAGTACTTGAATTACTATTGAGTTGTTTATCAATATACCACATCTTAGATTTATTCAAACCTTATTGTATCATTTGTACAAGTAAGATAGTGGTGTGCTATCTTAGAAAGAATTGTTAGAAGTTTTGTAGCAAGAATCCCAGGGTGGGAATTGTACATTTTCTGACAAGTAGTTGATTAATCTCTTGTGGTGTGCAAGAGGACTGGACGTACCCTTGGTTATAAGGGGAACCAGGATAAATCTTATCGTGTTCATTTACTTACTGCACTTGTTATTAAGCCTTGTTCTTAAACTCAGAAAATCTGATTACCATATCACTAAAAACAAGAAAATTTACTAACACCTAATTCACCCCCCCCTCTTAGGCGTACTTCTATACTAACAATTGGCATCAGAGCAGGTTAAGGTAACTTATTCCTCGATCAATTACTCATGGCTTCCGCACAACCTGTCTTTAGAGATGGTGGTAGCAGTACCAAGCCACCATGTTTTGTTGGAGAGCACTACGATTTTTGGAAAATCCGTATGCAAGCATATCTCGAAGCACAAGGAGATGACATATGGGATGCCGTTGAAAATGGTCCTCATATTCCAAAAACTGTCATCAATAACAAAGAAGAAATAAAAATAAAAAATTCTTGGACGGATGAGGATAAGAGAAAAGTGCTTTTCGATAAAAAGGCTAAGAACATATTACAATCTGCACTAGGAATGGATGAGTTTTTCCGCATATCTCACTGTAAAACAGCAAAAGAAATATGGGATACGTTGGAAGTAACTCACGAAGGCACCATTGAAGTAAAAAGATCCAAACTCAACACACTATCACAAGAATATGAGTTATTTCGCATGCAGCCCGGAGAATCTATTTTAGATTTACAGAAAAGGTTCTCCCATTTAACCAATCATTTGACAGCACTTGGAAAAATCTTCACAAATGATGAACTAAATCTAAAAGTACTAAGGTCATTGACAAGGGCATGGCAACCAAAAGTTACAGCAATATCAGAAAAGAAAAGCCTATCCAAGATGTCTCTTTCTGCACTATTTGGAAAACTTCAAGAGCATGAAATCGAACTCGGAAGGCTAGAACAAAATGAAAGTCAAGAAAAGAAGAACAAAAATATTGCGTTAAAGACTGAATCAAGAGAACAAAGCAAAGAGAATGATTCAGATGAAGATGAAAATATTATCCTTCTTGTTAAGAAATTTGGTAAATTTCTTAAAAACGACAGAACATTCAAAAAGAAAAGCTTCAAGAAGAAAGATAATTCTACATCAAATCAAAATTTCACTTGCTTCGAATGTGGAAAACAAGGACATATTAAAGCAGACTGCCCAAATATTGCTAAGAAGAATTTCAACAGAAAGAAAGACTTCAAGAAAGCATACATAGCTTGGGAAGACAATGAAGTAAGTTCATCTTCAGAAACAGAAAGTGAAGAATGCGCCAATGTTGCATTAATGGCCTCGCATCAATCAGATGATGAAGAGGTTAGTAATATAGACTCTCCTCTTTATAATAAGACTAATACTGAATTAATTATAGAATACAATGATGCTCAAAACGCAATAAAAGAATTACTCATTGAATGTAAAAATCTATGTAAACTAGTATCAACACAAAAGAAACAAATCTCAAGTTTACAAGAAAAAGTTGATATTATGGAGAAAAATTCTGAAAAACTAAAACAGAATTCTGCATGCAATAAATGTGAATCCCTCTCTTTCGAAATTGTTCAATTAAATAGAGTAATTGAACGATACGAAAAGGGACAATTAGGATTGGAAAATGTTCTAAACATGCAAAGATACTCAAATGATAAAAGTGGTCTTGGATACTCAAAATTTGATAAACCAAATTTGAACAAAACTATTTTTGTTAAAGCAGGTAGTCAATCTAATCAAGATAAGATTATAGTTATGAAAAAGGATGATCTTTATAATAAGAAAATTATTCAAAATAAATCTCATACATATGTTACTAACAGTAGATTTAATCCTACTTGCTCTTATTGTGGTCTTCATGGTCATACACCTAATACATGTCATATTAGAAATATTAGTGTTCCAAAAGGTCATTTCATATGGGTAAAGAAAGGTACTAACCATCAAGGACCCAAAGCACATTGGGTACCTAATAAAGTTTGATTTCAATTTTGTAGGTAAGCAAACAAAAGACTTCAAACATGTGGTACTTGGATAGTGGCTGCTCTAAACACATGACGGGTGATATAACAAAATTTTCAGCTTTAACACTTGAGTCAAAGGGACATGTAGTATATGGAGACAACAACAAAGGAAAAATTTTAGGCATTGGAAAAGTTGGTACAGCACCATCTCCCTCAATTGAAGATGTCTTATATGTTGAAGGTCTAAAACATAATCTCATAAGCATCAGCCAGCTTTGTGACAAAGGATACAAGATAGTTTTTAATAAAGATGAGTGCGTCATCCAAAATGAAGCTACAAATGAAACTCAGTTTGTTGGTAAGCGTTTCAAAAACATTTTCATACTTAATTTTGAAGATTTATCCTTGAAAATGAAATGTCTTTTGGTAAGCGACAATAATGATGCTTGGCTATGGCATAAGAGATTTGCTCATATTCACATGGATCATTTAAACAAATTGGTCAAGCATGATCTTGTTGTAGGCTTACCAAAAATAAAATTTATAAAGGATAAATTATGTGACGCTTGTCAAAAGGGCAAACAAACAAAAAGTTCTTTCAAACCTAAAAATGTTATTTCAACTTCTAGACCGCTACAATTGATACATATGGATTTGTTTGGTCCATCAAGAACCAAAAGTCTTGGTGGAAACTCATATGGACTAGTTATTGTTGATGATTACTCAAGGTTCACTTGGACCTTATTTTTGGCAAATAAAAATGAAGCTTTTAAGGCATTTAAAAACTATGCCAAGCTAGTCCAAAATGAACAATCTGCCAAAATTGTATCAATTAGAAGTGATCATGGAAGGGAATTTCAAAATACTTCATTTGAAGAATTTTGTGAAGAAAATGGTATTTTTCACAATTTTTCTGCACCAAGAACACCACAACAAAATGGGGTCGTTGAGAGAAAGAATAGATCCTTAATAGAGCTTGCTAGAACTATGCTAAGCGACTCAAATCTACCAAAATACTTTTGGGCAGATGCTGTAAACACAGCATGCTATGTTTCCAACCGGGTAATTATTAGGCCAATTCTTAAGAAAACTCCATATGAACTTTACAAAGGTAGAAAACCCAATATCTCTCACTTTCACATTTTTGGATGTAAATGTTTTGTGTTAAATAATGGTAAAGACAACCTTGGAAAATTTGATGAAAAAGCTGATGAAGGTATATTTCTCGGTTACTCTTTATCTAGTAAAGCATTTAGAGTCTTTAATAAAAGAACCTTATTAGTTGAAGAATCAATGCATGTAACCTTTGATGAAACTAACCCCATAAAAGAAGAAAATATTATTTCTTGTGATGATGATGATGTTTTTGAAAGTAATGATCCAAGCAAAGAACTTCAACAAGAAAGTGGAGTCAATATTGAAAGGCAAAGTGATGATCTTCCTAAAGAATGGAGAACCCATAGATATCACCCTATTGACAACATCATAGGTGATATAAATAAAGGAGTCACAACAAGGTTAAAATTGCAAGATGCTTGCTTAAACATGGCGTTTGTTTCTCAAATCGAACCCTCCAAAATTGGTGAAGCACTTAAAGATGATCAATGGATACTTGCCATGCAAGAAGAACTCAATCAATTCGAAAGAAGCCAAGTTTGGGAACTTGTTCCTAATCCTGGAAATAAACACATCATTGGTACAAAATGGGTGTTCAAAAATAAACTAGATGAGAATGGCATAGTTGTTCGCAACAAAGCTAGATTGGTTGCTCAAGGATACAATCAAGAGGAAGGGATAGACTTTGACGAAACATTTGCTCCGGTAGCAAGACTAGAAGCCATACGTCTACTATTAGCATATGCTTGCTCCATGAATTTTGAGTTATATCAAATGGACGTGAAAAGTGCATTTCTCAATGGGTACATAAATGAAGAAGTTTATGTCAAGCAGCCCCCTGGATTTGAAGATTCCAAAAATCCCTCACACGTTTACAAATTGAAAAAGGCTCTTTATGGTCTAAAACAAGCTCCAAGAGCTTGGTATGACAGATTAAGCACCTTTTTATGTGAACGAGGATTTGACAAAGGAGAAGTTGATAAAACGTTATTTGTCAAAAGAGAAAATGGTCACACATTATTGGTTCAAATTTATGTTGATGATATAATATTTGGATCAACCAACAAGGACATATGTGAAGAATTCTCTTCAATAATGCAAGGAGAATTCGAAATGTCCATGATGGGAAAATTAAACTATTTTCTTGGACTTCATATCAAGCAACTTGAGCACGGCATCTTCATCAATCAAGCCAAATATTGTAAAGAATTACTAAAGAAATTTGAAATGGAGAATTGCAAAGAAAGTACAACTCCAATGGGCTCCGGAACATATGTTGATAAAGATGCATCAGGAATTTCCATCGACATATCCAAATATCGAGGTATGATTGGATCATTATTATATCTAACGGCCAGCCGGCCAGATATCATGTTTAGTGTTTGTTTGTGTGCAAGATTTCAGGCAGATCCGAAAGAATCACATCTAGTAGCTGTTAAAAGAATTATGAAGTATCTGAAAGGAACAACAAATGTAGGCCTATGGTATCCTAAGGGTAGCATATGTAGCCTAGTAGGATACTCTGATTCGGATTATGCGGGATGCAAAACAGACCGTAAAAGCACCAGTGGCACATGTCATGTCTTAGGAAATGCCCTTGTTTCATGGTCTTGTAAAAAGCAAGCTTGTGTTGCACTTAGTACTGCTGAAGCTGAATATATTGCAGCAGGAAGCTGTTGTGCCCAGATTCTCTGGCTCAAACAGCAATTACATGACTATGGAGTTGATCTCGGATGCATTCCCTTAAGATGTGATAACACAAGCGCAATAAACATCTCAAAGAATCCAATCATGCACTCCAGAACTAAACACATCGATATCCGACATCATTTTCTACGGGATCATGTACTTAAAGGTAATGTTGAGGTAACATTTGTTGATACACACAATCAATTGGCCGATATTTTTACAAAACCGTTACCTAAAGACTCATTTTATAAAATCCGAAGAGAACTTGGTATTTTGAGTGAATTTGATCTTTAACCATTGCATGATATACATAGTTTGCCATATCTCTTATGTCTTATTGATTATTTCCTTTTGATATATGAATTTGTGTATTACATGATGCAATTTTCATAAAAAAACTGAGTTTTTAAGCAAAACGGTGCTTATGTAGTCGAATACAAATGTCTGTATTCGAATACAAACTTTCCCAGATTTCCTGTATTCGAATACAAAGGATGTGTAGTCGAATACACGTTCCCAGAAAAATGTGTATTCGAATACAAGAAGGTGTAGTCGAATACACCTTCGCGTTTTTGCCCAGATATAAAAGCTGCTACACATAAGTTAGGGTTATTTCAGTTGGTATTCGAATACAGCCTCAGTTCCTTCTCTCATCTCTCTCAAACTCATCCATCCTCCTTCCACTTACTTACCCATTCACTCAACCTAACAAAATCCATTACTCTTTACTTCCTTCTTGTCATCCCTCTTCAAATCTCTCACAACTCTCACATTTTCTCTAAAACCCACTTTCACCAAAAATACCCTTTCTCACCATGGATGCTCGCAAACGAGGACCACGCACCAAACATGCCGCAGTAGGTCCCTCACGAAAACGAACCAAGACTCCCAACATCACGGATCTATCCCGGCTTCTACACACACCGGAGGAAATTGATCGTTTTCGCACCTTCTACTCGGACAAGCGCCTTATTATCCCCAAATACGGTACTTTGGACTCTTTTTCTGATTTTAAATTTCCTGCGTTGCTTAAAGCACAACATGTTGAAGAGTTTATAGGCTACAATGGTCCAGTTTATCCAGATTTGGTTAGGGTTTTTTATTGTAATCTCATACAAGAGGGCAAACTGCTAGTCTCGCGCGTTAAGGGTAAAGTTATTCGTTTAAATACCAAAACCATTGGCGAAATTCTGAATATTCCTTTTAATGGTGAACAATTTTGTCCAAACAATTTATGTGAATGGGGTGATATTTCTAAGTATGATGCGTATGTCTCTCTCTGTCGGTTTGATCGCCGCACCATGGAACAAAAGAGAGCTCAGGCAGGTTCCAAATATGCCCAGCAACGGTATGGTGTGGGAAATCTTACTGTTGATTATCGGCTTCTACACTATTTCCTTAGCTACATTTTGGTTCCGAAGGCTGGAAATTACTCCCAAATTTCGGAGTTTGAACTGCAAATTATGAATTTCATGTTTGAAGGTCGTCAACTTAATTGGGCATTTTTTGTGAAATCTATCATGCTTGGATCTCGCGAAGCAATTGGCTTACCATATGCAAAGGAAGTTTCACGAATTTTGGAACACTTTGGTGTGGACTTTGCTGATGAGGTTATGTTTACTCCCACCAAAGAAAATCTGTTGGATTTAGGTGTCTTGCCTAGCATGAGGATCATATGGAATGATGAGCTTGAAGCCTTTGTGCATAAAGGTGATCATGGTCCACCTTCTGAAGATGCACCGGCGGACACTGCTGGACCATCCAACACTGCTGCTCAAGGAGATGAAGATGGCGAGGAAACTGCATCTGATGATGATTATATCTCCAATCAAATGATCATGACTCGCCTTGATTCTTTCCAAACTTTCTTCCAAACTCAATTCGACAAGTTGACCACCTCTATCGACACTCGCTTCACCACCATTGAAACTACTATTGCTCGCAATCATGACGCACTATCTCAAGACATTAGTCAATTATCCGACAAACTTGATCATTTCCACATTCCGACAGAATTTGATTAAGTCTTTAAATTTTGTACTAAGTTCACTTTTTGTATTCTGTGTTATTGTAATATTTGCTTTATGAACTCCTTTGTCGTTTTAATTCTGGTGTGTTTTGTATTACTCGTTTCAGGACTTATTATGTATTCACTTTTATGATCTTCTAACTTAATTTCCATTACTGCTATTCTTGTTTCCTTCTATGTCTTTTGTGTATGACTTTACTCGCACCGTGTATGTCTCTTTGTTTTCTTCTTCTTTTTGATCATGTCAAAAGGGGGAGAAAATTTGGTGTTGTTGTTGCATTTCAAACCTTGTAGGCACTCAAAAACAATTTTCAAATCATCACATACAACGGGGGAGTATGCACCTATTACGGGGGAGCAAAGATTTCAACATCACACTCTCTTCACAACAACGTTTTGTCATAATCAAAAAGGGGGAGAATGTAAACTACATGTTTTTGATGACGACAAGACCACCAACTATGGACAATGCAGCAAGATCAAAAAGAAGATCAAACCATCTTGAATGAGCTTCCAAATCCAAATAATAAATGAGTAAATATAAAGGTATATGATACAAATCAATAGTTCAAATACTTGAGAACAATTCATATTTACATATGCATTTAACATGTTTTCAAAAATCAAAAACAACATTAACAAATCATTTAAAATCATATTTTTGACAATTTGCATAAGTGTATTCGAATACACCATGTTGTATTCGAATACAACTTAAGTCAGAAGCAAAACTTTAAAAGGTGTATTCGACTACACGCATCTGTAGTCGACTACAAGCTAAGTCAGTGGCCAAGTGTATTCGACTACACCCATCTGTAGTCGACTACATGCTAAGTCAGTAGCCAAATGTATTCGACTACACTCATATGTAGTCGAATACAAGTTAAGTCAGAGGCTAAAATACATTGATCTGTATTCGACTACACTGATGTGTATTCGAATACAAGGTGTAAAATTCGAATTTTTTAAACGTTACAAAGATGTGTATTCGAATACACATATACTGTATTCGAATACACCTGGAAACATTACAATTTTTCAGATCTGGAATGCCTCTAGAACATTGTAATTTTTCATCAAACCTCTTGGATCAATGGCCACGAATCTGAAAGGATGTTTTATGGAGTATAAATACCCCATAACTTCAGATCAAAAATTAACCATCCTTGAATTAATTCATTTGAACAACTTTGAACAAAATTCTGATTTTTCTAAGTACTTGCATTAGATTTTCATATCATTCTAAAAAGTTCTCAAGTACTTGAATTACTATTGAGTTGTTTATCAATATACCACATCTTAGATTTATTCAAACCTTATTGTATCATTTGTACAAGTAAGATAGTGGTGTGCTATCTTAGAAAGAATTGTTAGAAGTTTTGTAGCAAGAATCCCAGGGTGGGAATTGTACATTTTCTGACAAGTAGTTGATTAATCTCTTGTGGTGTGCAAGAGGACTGGACGTACCCTTGGTTATAAGGGGAACCAGGATAAATCTTATCGTGTTCATTTACTTACTGCACTTGTTATTAAGCCTTGTTCTTAAACTCAGAAAATCTGATTACCATATCACTAAAAACAAGAAAATTTACTAACACCTAATTCACCCCCCCTCTTAGGCGTACTTCTATACTAACATCCAACATGCTAACATCATTCTCCAACATGTTAAACACAAACCTCCAGATTGATTATCAATCTCCATTTCTGCAGAAGTTCAATATCAATCTCCATATTTCTGCAGAAGTTCATCACCTTTCTCCAAACTATTTTTGACAAAATCAAGTCTCCAGATGAAAGATATAAGATCAACAAATACATATGAAGCATAAAGTATCATTAAATACAAATGCAATATGATCAAGAACGAATTAACCATCCCAGTCAAACAGGCTTAAAAAATGTTCAAAGGCTTGAATATTTGTATTCATATATAATGGTTTTGATCAAAACTGACAAAGCACTACCAACAGCTCTTTTGACCATTATTAAATGTCCTAAAAGCCTATAAAAGGAAGGTCAATGCTCAAGAAAAAAAAACTGAGCTTCAAGTACTAAGCAATTCATTACTCATTTCAATCATACTTGAATTTTTCTCACTCACATACATTAAATCAATTCTGATTTTTCCCATTCAATTCCTAGAATCATTCTCATGTATTTCTCTGTCAAATAATCAGAACTCAAACAAGTGTTGAGCCTTCTCATATTCTAACAAAACAATCTCATAATTATTGTAAAACTCAAACTATAAGAGTTTCACATAGTTTGGGTAGATTGTAATAAATTCTATCAAGGCTGATAGGTGACTTGATTGAACTATTTTCTGGGTGGAAATATTTTAACTTTGTAATAGATCAAGGTTGATCTAAACTAGGTGTTGTAAAACCAAGAAAGTTCTTTGTTTTAAACACTTAGTGGAAACTCTCACGGTTGTGAGGATTGGACGTAACCCGAGTTGGGTGAACCAGGATATATCATTGTGTGATACCTCTTCCCTTATCTATTTTACTTTCAGTCTGATTGATTATCAAGTTAAATACATAAACTGAATTACTGATTTTAACTAACCAATAACGTTTTCCGTTTTCTGGTTAAAACCAACGTTCTTCGTTTTCTGTTTTCACAACCAAGATCAATCTTGAGTTATTTTCTTAAGTTTTTAACAAGAATTCTTAATAGGATGAATTTACAATTCAAACCCCCATGTTTTGTAAATTGACATTGCTACTTCAATTGGTATCAAAGCCTGGTTTCTAAAGTTGAAGACCTAACAAGTGTTAGAGAAAAATATCTAGCAGAAAAATGTCAAAAGATATGTACATTGTTGGAGGAGGGTCATCATACAGACCACCTTACTTTAATGGCACATACTACTATTTCTGGAAAAGCAAAATGCATCTATTCTTGAAATCTCAAGATACAAAAATGTGGCGCATCATTACAAATGGAGATTTCATACCAAGAGTCGACCAAAAGGATTCAACCTCAGCTGAAAAGAAAGAAGCAAATTGGACAACAAAAGAAAAATCTAAGGTACTTCTAAACTCAAAAGCTCAATTATTTTTATCTTGTACTTTAAGTAGGGAAGAAAGCGAAAGAGTTGATGAATGAAAAACTGCTAAAGTAGTATGGGACACATTACAAACTCATCATGAAGGAACAAGTCATGTGAAAGAAACAAGGATTGATATAGGCATAAGAAAGTTTGAACTATTTGAAATGAAGGAAGGAGAAACCATTTATGAGATGTACTCAAGATTCACAACCATTGTAAATGAAATGCGTTCCTTAGGAAAAGCATACTCAGTACAAGATAGAGTTAGAAAGATCATGAGATGTCTTCCAATAATATGGAGACCAATGGTGACAGCCATAAGCCAGGCCAAGAATCTTGACGTACTCGTGTTGGACTTTAGTCCTTTGAATCCTAATTTTGACATAATTAACAAACATACAATGTTCATACATCATATGATAAATCTAACATTTTAATTGAACAAGATTTCAGGAACAACAATCCAATCCTACACACTTGATACAAATTGCTTGGAACACAACAAATCAACAAAAGTTGATCATTGACTGAGTAAATCGATTGGGAAATCGATTTCATAACAAGGGTGTAAGGAAACATAATTGTTTGTGATTGTATAATCGATTAGGCAATCGACTGGCACAATTAGAAATGAAAATTGCACAAGTCAGTGGCAACCTGTTTTACAGGCTAATCGATTGGCAAATCGATTGTACACATCACAAAGTAAAACTGATTGAAACCAATCGACTGGGAAATCGATTGATCAAGTCATAGTGAGAATACAATTTCTAGGGTAATCGATTGGCAAATCGATTGCTTAAGTACTATTTGCAAAATAACTTCACCTGTGACAAACACAATCGATTGGACAATCTATTGTGAGAATTTCAATCATATTAAGTTTGGTTGCAATCGA
>NC_021166.2:45816307-45816971 GCF_000331145.2 Cicer arietinum
ACTGAACCAGGATAAATCTTGGTGCATTCTATCCTTTATCTTTTTACTTTTAATTGCTAATCTTGTATGCTGCATTATAATTCCGCTGTGTATGTAATATTGCTTTAATTTGATTAAAGACTGATATATTCTGATTATTTCGAGGTCATAATAATCAACAATTGGCCTCAGAGCTTGACTTTTCGAGAGGTAAAACTCATAAAAGGAATATGGCCTCAACAGATTTTCTGGGAGAAGGCGCGTCACTAGCAAGACCTCCAACATTCAATGGAACAACTTATATGTACTGGAAGCACAGGATGCTGATATTCCTGGAAGCCAATGGCATAGACATCCTTGACGTTGTTGAAAATGGCCCATGCATTCCCAAGATTGCAGGAACAAATGACTCGATGATCCCCAAGCCCAGAGCCGAATGGTCTGAGGACGATAAAAAGAAGGTAGGTTATAATGCTAAAGCTAAGAACATTATAACATCTGCTTTGTGTGCAGAAGAATTCTTTAGGGTATCAAACTGCAAATCAGCAAAGGAAATGTGAGACATTCTTCAAGAAACACATGAAGGAACCACAGATGTGAAAAGAGCTCGCGTAAATACACTCATGCACGAATATGAATTGTTCAGCATGAAGAAAGATGAATCTATAAGTGATCTACAAACGAG
>NC_021166.2:45817071-45826846 GCF_000331145.2 Cicer arietinum
GATGCTGATATTCTTGGAAGCCAGTGGCATAGACATCCTTGACGCTGTTGAAAATGGCCCATACATTCCCAAGATTGCAGGAACAAATGACTCGATGATTCCCAAGCCCAGAGCCGAATGGTCTGAGGACGATAAAAAGAAGGTAGGTTATAATGCTAAAGCTAAGAACATTATAACATCTGCTTTGTGTGCAGAAGAATTCTTTAGGGTATCAAACTGTAAATCAGCAAAGGAAATGTGGGACATTCTTCAAGAAACACATGAAGGAACCACATATGTGAAAAGAGCTCGCGTAAATACACTTATGCACAAATACGAATTGTTCAGCATGAAAAAAGATGAATCTATAAATGATCTACAGACGAGATTTACACACATGATAAACAACCTTCATGCACTGGGAAAACAGGTGGAGAATGAACAGCAGATCAGAAAGATTATGAGGTGGCTAACCAGAGAATGGCAGCCCAAAATAACTGCTATAGCTGAATCTAAAGATCTAGCAAAGATGACAACAGCAACACTATTTGGAAAACTAAGGGAACATGAAATGGAACTGCATCGGCTGGATGAATCAGAACTAGAAATCAGGAAAAAGAAAGGATTAACCTTGAAAGTCCAAGCCCATCAATCGAAAACTGAACCAGAAAGCTGCTCAGATGAATCAAGCAGTGAGACTAAAGAGCCTGAGATTGGGTTGCTTGTCAAGAAATTTAAGAAATTTCTGAAGAAAGACAACAAATTTAGAAAGCCATCAAGCTCTAAGACTAGTGACAACAAGACAATTACATGATATGAATGTGGTAAAACTGGTCACATAAAGTTAGAATGCTACAAATTGCAGAACAAAAATAGAGCTACAAAACCAAAAGGCAAGGAACCAGTCACCAAAACCAGAAAAGCTTATATTGCATGGAACGACAACGAAGAATCCTCTGCCTCTTCGGATGAAGAAGAAGCGAATCTGTGTCTCATGGCAAATACCGACTCAGAATCAGAAAATGAGGTTAGTTCACAACCTAATCCAACCTATGATGAGCTACAAGAAGCTTTCAATGAGCTGCATGATGATTATGTGAATTCCATAAAACAGTTGTTAAGCACAAAGAAAATGCTTGAACAAATGAAAAATGACCATAAAGAAATTGAAAATTTATGTGAACAACTGAAAAAGGATTCACATGACAAATCTGCAAAATGCATTGAACTTGAGAATAATGTTGCATCATTAAAATCTGATTTATTGAAGTTTGCTAATAGTAAAGATAAACTGAATGTCATACTTAGCAATCAAAGACATGTTCATGAAAAATCTGGTTTAGGATATACACCAAATATGCATGTTAAAAGAAATAAAAACAGATATGGTATTGGTTATATGCAAACCAGAAATGTCAAACATGGTCAAAAATCTGCTATTGCTAAGAGTATGTATGACATCTTTACTAAACCAAACAAACATTCATCCTTTGATGGCAAATGTCATTTCTGTTGCAGAAAGGGACATTTTGTGTCAAATTGCAAATTTAAAAAATTAGCCAATAGAGGATGGAAGCAAGTTTGGATAGCAAAGAAATCTGTGTTTGACACTAACCATCCAGGACCCAATTTAAATTGGGGACCTAAAACAAAATTCTGATTTTGTATTGCAGGTGTGCTTGACATCCACGAAACACTCATGGTATCTAGATAGCGGATGCTCAAAGCACATGACTGGTGACAAATCCAAATTCCTGAACTTGACATTAAAGGAAGGAGGCTTTGTCAAATATGGTGATAACAACAGAGGAAAGATCATTGGAATTGGTGATGTAGGCGATGAATCAACTGCAGTAATCAAAAATGTGCTATATGTTGAAGGGTTAAAGCACAACTTACTGAGTATAAGCCAGCTATGTGATAAAGGTTTTCAAGTAAGTTTTTCATCACAATCTTGCATTATTGAGCATAAAGATGACAAACACATAAAGCTAGTTGGTGACAGAATTAATAACATTTACATGTTAGATTTCAATTCTGTACCAAGTACTATATGCTGCTTGTTATCAAATTCAGATGAAACATGGCTATGGCATAAAAGAATAGCTCATATACATATAAATCATTTGAATGAACTTGTTAGCAAACAACTAGTCTTAGGTCTACCAAATAGGAAGTTTTCTAAGGATAGACTGTGTGATTCATGTGAGAAAAGTAAACTGGTTAAGACTCCATTTCCCTCTATAGATTTGGTTAGAACAAATAGAGTTTTGCAGCTAGTTCACATGGACCTTTTTGGACCTGCCCAAGTTAAGAGTTTAGGTGGAAACCTGTATGGATATGTGCTGGTTGATGATTACTCAAGGTTCACATGGACATATTTTCTGGCTCATAAGAGTGACACATTCTCAATTTTTAAGAAATTTGTTGCTTTGGTTCAAAATGAGAATGACCAGAAAATTGTTTCAATTAAAAGTGATCATGGAGGTGAATTCCAAAATGATGCTTTTCAAAATTATTGTGAACAACATGGAATCAACCACATATATTCTGCCCCTAGGACACCACAGCAGAATGGGGTAGTGGAGAGGCAAAAAAGATCCCTAGAAGAGTTAGCTAGGACCATGCTTAAGGACTCCAACCTACCTAAGTACTTTTGGGCAGATGCAATTAGTACAACCATTCATGTTGTCAATAGAGTTCTCATTAGGCCCCTGCTTAGGAAAACACCCTATGAGCTTTACAAGGGTAGAAAACCAAACCTTTCCTACTTTAGAATCTTTGGTTGTAAGTGCTTTGTGTTGAACAATGGCAAAGAACACCTAGGAAAGTTTGACCCTAAGGCAGATGAAGGTATCTTTTTAGGATATTCCCAAACTAGTAAGGCCTATAGAATCTACAACAAAAGAACAAAGACCATAGAAGAGTCAGTTCATGTAAAGTTTGATGAATTATTTACAGAAAACTTGAACAAAACTCCTTCTAAGGTTGATGACTTTTTGGACAAAGTTGTAGAATCTGAACCACTAGAACAACCTATAGCTGACCCTCCAACTAGATCAGACCTTGTAGAACCTATAGAAACCAGTGAGTTGCCTAAGGAATGGAAGTTCAACAGAAACCACCCTTTAGACAACATTATAGGCGATATCTCTAAAGGTGTTGCAACTAGGAGAAGCCTTAGTCAGTTTTGTAACTTTACAGCCTTTGTATCTCAGATTGAACCTAAGAACATTAAGGAAGCCCTGTTAGATAGTGAGTGGATACTTGCTATGCAAGAGGAGTTAAACCAGTTTGAGAGAAACAAGGTGTGGAGTTTAGTACCTAGGCCAGAGGGTAAGCATGTCATAGGAACCAGATGGGTGTTCAGAAACAAGTTGGATGAGAATGGTGTGATAACAAGGAACAAAGCTAGACTAGTAGCCAAGGGTTATAGTCAAGAGGAGGGAATAGATTTTGATGAAACCTATGCCCCTGTAGCTAGATTAGAAGCCATAAGAATTTTATTGGCTTATGCTTGTATAATGGACTTTAATCTTTATCAAATGGATGTGAAAAGTGCCTTTCTCAATGGTGACCTTCAAGAGGAAGTTTTTGTTAGCCAAACACCTGGTTTTGAAAATCCTGATTTTCCTAATCATGTGTATAAGCTCTCAAAGGCCCTCTATGGGTTAAAACAAGCTCCAAGAGCTTGGTATGAGAAGCTCAGCAATTTCCTTATTCAACAAAACTTTTTAAGAGGAAATGTTGACAAGACCCTTTTCACAAAAACTACTGGAAATGATATCTTGCTTGTCCAAGTATATGTTGATGACATAATATTTGGATCTACAAATAATAAACTGTGCAAAGAATTTGAAAATTTGATGAAAGGTAAATTTGAAATGTCAATGATGGGTGAACTGTCATATTTCTTGGGATTTCAAATTAACCAAAGCAAGCAAGGCATTTTCATTAGTCAATCTAAATACTGTTCTGATTTGATAAAGAAATTTAACTTTGAAAATCTTAAATCCATTGATACACCCATGAGTCAAGGAAATTTCTTAGACCGAGATGAGAAAGGTAAACCTGTAGATGTTACTAGATTTCGTGGTATGATAGGATCTCTGCTCTACCTTACAGCAAGCCGACCAGACATCATGTTCAGTGTTTGTATGTGTGCAAGGTATCAATCAAATCCAAAGGAATCTCACTTCAGTGCAGTTAAGAGAATTTTCAGATACTTGGTAGGAACTAAGAGTCTTGGATTGTGGTATCCAAAAGGATCAACATGTACATTGATTGGTTACTCAGATTCAGACTTTGCCGGATGTAAACTCGACAGGAAAAGTACCTCAGGAACTTGTCATCTGCTTGGAAATTCTCTAGTGTCTTGGTTCAGTAAGAAGCAAACAAGCATTGCGTTATCTACTGCTGAAGCTGAATATATTGCAGCTGGGAGCTGTTGTGCTCAGATTCTGTGGATGAAACAGCATTTATTGGACTTTGGTATTGATTTGGGAACAGTACCTATCATGTGTGATAACACAAGTGCAATAAGTATAACCAAGAATCCAGTAATGCACTCCAGGACCAAACACATTGAAGTAAGACATCATTTTATAAGAGATCACTTTCAAAATGGAATCATTAAGCTTGAGTATGTTAACACTGCCGAACAGCTAGCTGACATCTTCACAAAAGCTTTACCAAGAGAAAGTTTTCTGTACATAAGGATGAAACTAGGGATCATTGATCCTAGTGAAGTATGATCGTTGATTCTTTCATAGGATTTCTGGTGTTTGCAGTTGTTTCTCCAGTTAAATCGATTTGGAAATCGATTACCAGCATGGCAAATGGTTTATAAAATCGATTTGGGAATCGATTACTTTAGCCCAGGATTCAAAGTTCAGAAAATTTTTTTTGACTTGCCCGAGCGTCGATTGGGAAATCGACTAGTTCTTCTTTCAACGTTAAGACAATCGATTTGGACATCGATTAAGTAAAACTGGAACTCGATTTGAACATCGATTTGAAATATGACCGTTACTATTTTTTTTACAGAAAACTTGAACAAAACTCCTTCTAAGGTTGATGACTTTTTGGACGAAGTTGTAGAATCTGAACCACTAGAACAACCTATAGCTGACCCTCCAACTAGATCAGACCTTGTAGAACCTATAGAAACCAGTGAGTTGCCTAAGGAATGGAAGTTCAACAGAAACCACCCTTTAGACAACATTATAGGCGATATCTCTAAAGGTGTTGCAACTAGGAGAAGCCTTAGTCAGTTTTGTAACTTTACAGCCTTTGTATCTCAGATTGAACCTAAGAACATTAAGGAAGCCCTGTTAGATAGTGAGTGGATACTTGCTATGCAAGAGGAGTTAAACCAGTTTGAGAGAAACAAGGTGTGGAGTTTAGTACCTAGGCCAGAGGGTAAGCATGTCATAGGAACCAGATGGGTGTTCAGAAACAAGTTGGATGAGAATGGTGTGATAACAAGGAACAAAGCTAGACTAGTAGCCAAGGGTTATAGTCAAGAGGAGGGAATAGATTTTGATGAAACCTATGCCCCTGTAGCTAGATTAGAAGCCATAAGAATTTTATTGGCTTATGCTTGTATAATGGACTTTAATCTTTATCAAATGGATGTGAAAAGTGCCTTTCTCAATGGTGACCTTCAAGAGGAAGTTTTTGTTAGCCAAACACCTGGTTTTGAAAATCCTGATTTTCCTAATCATGTGTATAAGCTCTCAAAGGCCCTCTATGGGTTAAAACAAGCTCCAAGAGCTTGGTATGAGAAGCTCAGCAATTTCCTTATTCAACAAAACTTTTTAAGAGGAAATGTTGACAAGACCCTTTTCACAAAAACTACTGGAAATGATATCTTGCTTGTCCAAGTATATGTTGATGACATAATATTTGGATCTACAAATAATAAACTGTGCAAAGAATTTGAAAATTTGATGAAAGGTAAATTTGAAATGTCAATGATGGGTGAACTGTCATATTTCTTGGGATTTCAAATTAACCAAAGCAAGCAAGGCATTTTCATTAGTCAATCTAAATACTGTTCTGATTTGATAAAGAAATTTAACTTTGAAAATCTTAAATCCATTGATACACCCATGAGTCAAGGAAATTTCTTAGACCGAGATGAGAAAGGTAAACCTGTAGATGTTACTAGATTTCGTGGTATGATAGGTTCTCTGCTCTACCTTACAGCAAGCCGACCAGACATCATGTTCAGTGTTTGTATGTGTGCAAGGTATCAATCAAATCCAAAGGAATCTCACTTCAGTGCAGTTAAGAGAATTTTCAGATACTTGGTAGGAACTAAGAGTCTTGGATTGTGGTATCCAAAAGGATCAACTTGTACTTTAGTTGGTTACTCAGATTCAGACTTTGCCGGATGTAAACTCGACAGGAAAAGTACCTCAGGAACTTGTCATCTACTTGGAAACTCTCTTGTGTCATGGTTTAGTAAGAAACAGACAAGCATCGCTTTATCAACTGCTGAAGCTGAATATATTGCAGCTGGGAGCTGTTGTGCTCAGATACTTTGGATGAAACAGCACTTATTGGACTTTGGTGTTGATTTGGGAACAGTACCTATCATGTGTGATAACACAAGTGCAATAAGTATAACCAAGAATCCAATAATGCACTCCAGGACCAAACACATTGAAGTAAGACATCATTTTATAAGAGATCACTTTCAAAATGGAATCATTAAGCTTGAGTATGTTAACACTGCCGAACAGCTAGCTGACATCTTCACAAAAGCTTTACCAAGAGAAAGTTTTCTGTATATAAGGATGAAACTAGGGATCATTGATCCTAGTGAGGTATGATCGTTGATATTTTTTTTGGGATTTCTGGTGTTTTCAGTTGTTTCTCCAATTAAATCGATTTGGAAATCGATTACCAGCATGGTAAATGGTTTATAAAATCGATTTGGAAACCGATTGCTTTGGCCCCAGAATTCAAACTTTAGAAATTTTTTTTAACTTGCCCGAGCGTCGATTGGGAAATCGACTAAGTTCTTCTTTCAACGTTAAGACAATCGATTTGGACATCGATTAAGTAAAACTGGAATTCAATTTGGGAATCGATTTGAAATATGACCGTTGTGACTAGCCGTTATGAGTAATAATTACTAAATCGATTGACATTACCAGCAACGGTAACCTAATCGATTTGGGAATCGATTTATACGATTAAGGGTTTAAATAGGAACAATTCTCAATCGATTTCTGCACTGCATTTCTTCAGTTTTCACTAATTTTCTCTGTCTGCTTCATCCTTCTTAAGTTTTTAACAAGAATTCTTAATAGGATGAATTTACAATTCAAACCCCCATGTTTTGTAAATTGACATTGCTACTTCAATTGGTATCAAAGCCTGGTTTCTAAAGTTGAAGACCTAACAAGTGTTAGAGAAAAATATCTAGCAGAAAAATGTCAAAAGCTATGTACATTGTTGAAGGAGGGTCATCATACAGACCACCTTACTTTAATGGCACATACTACTATTTCTGGAAAAGCAAAATGCATCTATTCTTGAAATCTCAAGATACAAGAATGTGGCGCATCATTACAAATGGAGATTTCATACCAAGAGTCGACCAAAATGATTCAACCTCAGCTGAAAAGAAAGAAGCAAATAGGACAACAGAAGAAAAATCTAAGGTACTTCTAAACTCAAAAGCTCAATTATTTTTATCTTGTACTTTAAGTAGAGAAGAAAGCGAAAGAGTTGATGAATGAAAAACTGCTAAAGTAGTATGGGACACATTACAAACTTATCATGAAGGAACAAGTCATGTGAAAGAAACAAGGATTGATATAGGCATAAGAAAGTTTGAACTATTTGAAATGAAGGAAGGAGAAACCATTTATGAGATGTACTCAAGATTCACAACCATTGTAAATGAAATGCGTTCCTTAGGAAAAGCATACTCAGTACAAGATAGAGTTAGAAAGATCATGAGATGTCTTCCAATAATATGGAGACCAATGGTGACAGCCATAAGCCAGGCCAAGAATCTTGACGTACTTGTGTTGGACTTTAGTCCTTTGAATCCTAATTTTGACATAATTAACAAACATACAATGTTCATACATCATATGATAAATCTAACATTTTAATTGAACAAGATTTCAGGAACAACAATCCAATCCTACACACTTGATACAAATTGCTTGGAACACAAGAAATCAACAAAAGTTGATCATTGACTAAGTAAATCGATTGGGAAATCGATTTCATAACAAGGGTGTAAGGAAACATAACTGTTTGTGATTGTATAATCGATTAGGCAATCGACTGGCACAATTAGAAATGAAAATTGCACAAGTCAGTGGCAACCTGTTTTACAGGCTAATCGATTGGCAAATCGATTGTACACATCACAAAGTAAAACTGATTGAAACCAATCGACTGGGAAATCGATTGATCAAGTCACAGTGAGAATCCAATTTCTAGGGTAATCGATTGGCAAATCGATTGCTTAGATAATATTTGAAAAATAACTTAACCTGTGACAAACACAATCGATTGGACAATCTATTGTGATAATTTCAATCATGTTAAGTTTGGTTGCAATCGATTGGGAAATCGATTGAACTAAATATCAGGTAAGAACTTTTCAGGCAAATACAAACAAATCGATTGGCACTTCGATTAACATCAAAATAGCTAAGTCACTGTCTTGAACACAATCGATTGGCAAATCGAATGAAAGAACCTTTTTGAAATCACAATGAACTTTGAGCTTGTGGCCAAATCGATTCTGAGTATTTATAAATCGATTATGAGACTTAGGAAAGAGATTGTGAGAGATAGATAGGTTTCGAGGAAATTGGACAATCTGTAAACAATTCACAATTCTTTCTATTGGAGAAAAAGCTGAAATCCAGTTGGATTGTCAGGACTTGATGTAGGTTGTCTCGTTGACAACTGAACCAGGATAAATCTTGGTGCATTCTATCCCTAATCTTTTTACTTTTAATTGTTAATCTTGTATGCCGCATTATAATTCCGCTGTGTATGTAATATTGCTTTAATTTGATTAAAGACTGATATATTCTGATTATTTCGAGGTCATAATAATCAACAATTGGTATCAAAGCCTGACTTTTCGAGAGGTAAAACTCATAAAAGGAATATGGCCTCAACTGATTTTCTGGGAGAAGGCGCATAACTAGCAAGACCTCCAGCATTCAATGGAACAGCTTATATATACTGGAAGCACAGGATGCTGATATTCCTGGAAGCCAGTGGCATAAACATCCTTGACGCTGTTGAAAATGGCCCATATATTCCCAAGATCGCTGGAACAAATGACTCGATGATCCCCAAGCCCAGAGCCGAATGGTCTGAGGACGATAAAAAGAAGGTAGGTTATAATGCTAAAGCTAAGAACATTATAACATCTGCTTTGTGTGCAGAAGAATTCTTTAGGGTATCAAACTGTAAATCAGCAAAGGAAATGTGGGACATTCTTCAAGAAACACATGAAGGAACCACAGATGTGAAAAGAGCTCGCGTAAATACACTCATGCACGAATACGAATTGTTCAGCATGAAGAAAGATGAATCTATAAGTGATCTACAGACGAGATTTACACACGTGATAAACAACCTTCATGCACTCGGAAAACAGGTGGAGAATGAACAACAGATCGGAAAAATTATGAGGTGTCTAACCAGAGAATGGCAGCCCAAAATAACTGCTATAGCTGAATCTAAAGATCTAGCAAAGATGACAACAACAACACTATTTGGAAAACTAAGGGAACATGAAATG
>NC_021166.2:45827320-45852619 GCF_000331145.2 Cicer arietinum
ATGTGGAGTTTAAACCTCATCTCTTTGTGAAGTTTAAAACTCATCAATATGTGGGGTACAAGACCCATCTCCAACACAAACAATCAAAATCATTCATATTTTTAACAATCATATTTGTAAAATCATATTTATAATATAATATTTCATTTGAATATATAATAACAACAATCATTCAATAAAACATAATAAAACAATCTTTTTAAAGAATATATAATCAAACAATCATAAAAACGGTAATTCAACAAATAATAGTAGATAAATCAATTCATAATCTATTATTACAGTTCATAAAATCCAAATTTTAATAGAGTTAGGTTTTCCGACAAAATATATTTTTATAAGAAAATACCATTTAGAATATCTAACTTTTTTTCCATCACAAATTCTCAAAATAAATGTAACATGAAAGTTTAAAGGGTGTGATTACTCACCTCTTGAAGCGTTGTTTTATACAAAGTTTCGTATGTGTTAATCGTTATTAACCGCTGCTACTGCAAACACAATCATACTTCGCTCCTCTTTATGGTGGCCTATATAGTTCTCTCTATTGAGTTTTTTATTTTCTTCTTTGTATCTATTTATAATTAAATATTTATAAGATAGTTTGATTAGGTATCCTATATTTCCTATGTTTAGTCACTAGCCGGTAGTTTGTTCCACATAAAGCGAATAATTTGTTTAAAAGAACACATATGTCTTGATTTTATTAGGTATGACTACCTATATACATGCCAACTATCACCATATAAATTACATGGTTTGTTTAATTCTGAAAACAGTAACAAACAGATTCTAAGCTTGTTAATCGAACAATTGGTTAAAATATGCTCAAATCCTATTTTGAGGTCATATAGGAGGATAATTAATTTTATTAAGTATCTTGCGCATATAGATAATAATAATAAAAATAATAATAATGATAATAATAATAATAATAATAATAATAATAATAATATAATCATAATAATGTATAAATTAGAATATCTTAAAATTCTAATTATTTTTAATCCTTTGATTTAAGATGTTACAAAGAGAATGGTCAATTTAAGCAAAAATGTTCATTCTGGAAGCAGTACCAGAACATTATGCAGAAGAGCAGAACATTCTACAGAAAAAGAAGAACATTCTCCAAAAGAGCAGAATATTCTGCAGAAGAGCAGAACATTCTCCAGAAAAACAGAACATTCTCCAGAATGTTTTTGACAGTTTATATGCAACATCTAATCAAATCTAATGTTTCCTATCATGATATGGTTGAAAAAATATCAATAACTTCTAAATGAGTTTGAACTATTTACTTTTGGCACCCCTACACATATCTCACTATTGACCTTTCCTCCAAAAACATTTCCTCATGATCAAATTATTGGAAGAACTAATTGGAAGGATATGGTACCAAAGCTGATGTTGGTGGTGTAATTAAAGTGGTTGATTTGCCTATGAAATACAAAAATGATATTCAAGTTTCACATTAGAAGAAACACATATTCACATTGTACTCTTGTCTAATTCAAGTTCTTCTTTGGATCTTATCAAAGTATTTCCTAATCATGATTATTTTTTAATTCTTTCTTGGAACTCAAATCCTTATCATCAATTTTTATCATAATTTCAAAATATCTTGTTAAATGAATTAAAATCATTTTCTACAAATTCTCCTCTTCATATCCTTAAAAGCACTTTTTTATGTGAACAAATCTCTTTGATCATTTCAAAAAATTTGTTTTGAAAAACACAAACTTTATAAGCATAAGAGTGTTTTGTAAAGAAAAAAAATTATATTTGACATGTTGTCACATTCATCTTATTTTTGCTTCCCTATATGCGTTCACTCTATCTTGTTCACATTCATCTTATCTTACTTGTGTTTTGGAATTTTGAAGGATATCAATTTCAAAATATTCAGGGGAGTTTTTAAAAAAATGTTATTTTTCTTAAAACATTTTTGGCCTATATAGTTCTCTCTATTGAGTTTTTTATTTTCTTCTTTGTATCTATTTATAATTAAATATTTATAAGATAGTTTGATTAGGTATCCTATATTTCCTATGTTTAGTCACTAGCCGGTAGTTTGTTCCACATAAAGCGAATAATTTGTTTAAAAGAACACATATGTCTTGATTTTATTAGGTATGACTACCTATATACATGCCAACTATCACCATATAAATTACATGGTTTGTTTAATTCTGAAAACAGTAACAAACAGATTCTAAGCTTGTTAATCGAACAATTGGTTAAAATATGCTCAAATCCTATTTTGAGGTCATATAGGAGGATAATTAATTTTATTAAGTATCTTGCGCATATAGATAATAATAATAAAAATAATAATAATGATAATAATAATAATAATAATAATAATAATAATAATATAATCATAATAATGTATAAATTAGAATATCTTAAAATTCTAATTATTTTTAATCCTTTGATTTAAGATGTTACAAAGAGAATGGTCAATTTAAGCAAAAATGTTCATTCTGGAAGCAGTACCAGAACATTATGCAGAAGAGCAGAACATTCTACAGAAAAAGAAGAACATTCTCCAAAAGAGCAGAATATTCTGCAGAAGAGCAGAACATTCTCCAGAAAAACAGAACATTCTCCAGAATGTTTTTGACAGTTTATATGCAACATCTAATCAAATCTAATGTTTCCTATCATGATATGGTTGAAAAAATATCAATAACTTCTAAATGAGTTTGAACTATTTACTTTTGGCACCCCTACACATATCTCACTATTGACCTTTCCTCCAAAAACATTTCCTCATGATCAAATTATTGGAAGAACTAATTGGAAGGATATGGTACCAAAGCTGATGTTGGTGGTGTAATTAAAGTGGTTGATTTGCCTATGAAATACAAAAATGATATTCAAGTTTCACATTAGAAGAAACACATATTCACATTGTACTCTTGTCTAATTCAAGTTCTTCTTTGGATCTTATCAAAGTATTTCCTAATCATGATTATTTTTTAATTCTTTCTTGGAACTCAAATCCTTATCATCAATTTTTATCATAATTTCAAAATATCTTGTTAAATGAATTAAAATCATTTTCTACAAATTCTCCTCTTCATATCCTTAAAAGCACTTTTTTATGTGAACAAATCTCTTTGATCATTTCAAAAAATTTGTTTTGAAAAACACAAACTTTATAAGCATAAGAGTGTTTTGTAAAGAAAAAAAATTATATTTGACATGTTGTCACATTCATCTTATTTTTGCTTCCCTATATGCGTTCACTCTATCTTGTTCACATTCATCTTATCTTACTTGTGTTTTGGAATTTTGAAGGATATCAATTTCAAAATATTCAGGGGAGTTTTTAAAAAAATGTTATTTTTCTTAAAACAGGAGTCTACTCGTTGTTTTCTATATGTAGTATACAGTTCTTTTGTATTTCCCAACCTTTTTGTGTTGATAAAGGGGGAGAATTATTTTAGATTTTATGTTGGTTCAAAAATCTGAAGCATATTCTGAGGGAGAGCTTTTAAGCTCTCTATGATTAATATTAGAATCAAAATTAACATGTTTGTCATCATCAAAAAGGGGGAGATTATTGAGACAAACTCAACTTAATGTTTTGATGAAAACAGACAAAAAATTAATTAAGAATGTTAATTATGATTCTAAATGTTATGTTAATTTAACTAGTGCTTTTGAGTGCATTAATTTAAAGATAGGATTTAAACAAAGCAAAGAAATCAGCATAAAAAGGCGAGAATCTGAACAGACAAAAATGGAGAACATTTTTAACAAAATCTAGAAAACGGAGAATGTTCTCCAATTTCAAGAATGATCATCACAGCTCCAAAATCAATCAATCTCCACTAGTTAAAAGAAGTTTTAGCCTCTGGATTTTACATCAATATCATCAGCACTTGGCAAGGAACAAATTGAATAATCAGATTCAAAGAAACTACTCGAATCAAAAAGAGAGAAAATCATGAATTAGCAAGATCAAACAGATCTGAACATTCTTGACAGCATTCTAATCATTCTAGACAGCAGTGTAACATTAATCTCCAGATTGATAAACATTCTCTAGCATGTTAACATCAATCAAGATCATTCTCCATTATGTTAACAACAATCTCCAACATGCTAAAATCATTCTCCAACATGTTAAACCCCAACCTCCAGATTGATTATCAATCTCCGTTTCTGTATAAGTTTAGTATCAATCTTCATATTTCTGCAGAAGTTCATCATCTTTCTCCAAATTTTTTTGGACAGAATCAAGTCTCCAGATCAAAGATATAACATCAACAAATACACATGAAGCATAAAGGATCATTATTTACAAAGGCAATCTGATCAAGAACGAATAAACCAACCCAGTCAAACAGGTTTAAAAAATGTTCAAAGGCTGGAATATTTGTATTCATATATATTGGTTTTGGTCAAAACTGACACAGCACTACCAACAGCTCTTTTGACCATTATTAAATGTCCTAAAAACATATAAAATGAAGTCCAATGCTCAAGAAAAAATCAGAGCTTCAAGTGCTAAGCAATTCATTACTCATTTCAATCAAACTTGAATTTCTCTCACTCACACATGTTGAATCAATTCTGATTTTTTCCATTTGATTCCTAGAATCATTCTCGTGTATTTCTCTATCAAAGAATCTGAACTCAAACAAGTGTTGAGCCTTCTCAGATTCTAACAAAACAATCTCATCATTATTGTAAAACTCAAACTATAAGAGTTTAGTATAGTTTGGTTAGATTGTAATAAATCCTATCAAGGTTGATAGGTGACTTGATTGAACTCATTTCTAAGTGGAAAGGTTTTAACTTTGTAACAGATTCATGTTGATCTGAACTAGGTGCTGTAAAACCAAGAAGGTTCTTTGTTTTAAACACTTAGTGGAAAATCTCACGGTTGTGAGGACTGGACGTAACCCGGGTTGGGCGAACCAAGATATATCGTTGTGTGATATCTCTTCCATTATCTATTTTACTTTCAGTCTGATTGATTATCAAGTTAAATACATAAACTGAATTACTTATTTTAACTAACCAAGAACGTTCTATGTTTTCAAGTTAAAACCAAGAACGTTCTCTGTTTTCTGTTTTCACAACCAAGATCAATCTTGAGTTATTTTCTTAAGTTTTTAACAGGAATTTTTAAAAACGTGAATTTATAATTCAAACCCCCCTTTCTTGTAAATTAACATTGCTACTTCAATCTCTACTTTAGTAAGTCTCATAGTCACTTAGTAACAACTTATGTATCATCGGGATTGTCTCATCATCCATAGCTCTAGCCATCAAAATGTTATATATCTTATCAGTAGGACTTTAATGCTTAAAAGGCATTGATTTTTCTCAAGACTCACCCAAGTCACTACTAAACTTCTTGCAGAACACTTCCCTTCAAATACACCATTGACCCCTCTAAAGGTTCCTTTTATGGCCTACGATCATAAATATATTTCCTCCAAGTCATCAATCCCTTTGGATTTTAGTGAGTTTTTTCCCGATAAGATTCCATCAATCCTCTAGTTTTAGAAACTCTTTCTTCACCCATCTTCTTTAGCATGTACCTAGTCACTTAGGAACAACTCATGCATCATCGAGATTGTCCGATCACCCATAGCTCTCTCCGTCGAACAAATATATGTCCTATCAGTAGGCTTCTAATGTTTCAAAGGCATTGAGTTCTCTGAAGAATCACACAAGTCACTACTAAATTACAAAAGTTCGATAACACTTATTGCCTTTAAAGATAAGCAACTAAAGCAGCCACACATCATTGTTTCGTTTAAGGGACAGACAAAACACTAAGTCTATGAGATTGTTAACAAGTTCCATATTACTAACCAAACACATGGTCAGCTTAGGACACCTCAACTAGGAATGGCAACGGGGCAGGTCAGGGGCGGACTATATCTCCCTCATACCCAACTAGTCATAAAAAATCTGCACCCCCTCATTTTTTATGAGGATTGAAATTTAAGTTCTCATCCCCCCCTTTGACAAATTTCGGGTGCAAAGTGGATATCAACACCCTCGTTCTCGCCTCCGAGTTTTAATTTCGGAGAAAATATGCACCTATAACAGGTTTAGGTGGATACCCACAAGTGCGGTTGTTTTGCCATCTCTAACCCCAACCAACACGATATGATCTAAAATCAATTGTGGTTTGATACCACAAAATATAACACCTCAATTTTTAACTGCTAGTTAACTTGAACTTTATATTTTTAAATTTCTTGTTTCAAAATCACTGTTAATTTTTAAATAATTAAAAAACTTTTGAAGCCGCTAAAGTGTAACAAGATTAGACACAACAAAAACTTTCAGAGTAAACATCTTTATTTCAAAAGGGAATTTACATCAAATAAGTTACAATAGAAGTGTTCCAATAGGATCGCCGCTAAGTTGATTATTACAACTCGTACACAAGAGCTACTAGGTACTAATGACCCAAAAGTTACAACAAGTCACGGCTTTCCTACGCCTTCGTCATCATCCATTTCTTATGTAACTCATCCCTTAAAGCATGGGACGTTCAATGTAACACCCCGATTTTCCTATCGATGGTGTATTTTTTTTTTTCAAAAGGAATTAAAATAAATCAGAGAATTAAATAAGGAAATACCTTTGGATAAATAATTGAGTCATTATAATTTACAAGCAGCGGAAAAGTTTCTCAAAATATGAATCCAAAATATTTACACATCAAAAAGTGGTACATGTAACCCATCGAAAATAACATGTCAAGCTGACAGTATTCGTATAGGTACAGTCTTCCATTTTAAAATAAATACAATTCAAAAGAAAGACGTATGTTCCCTCTATGTCAACCTAATCTGATCATTCTCCAAAACAAGCTAAACGCAACATAGCTTCAGTCAGGCATTCCCCTCTACATTCCCATCCACAGGGTACGAACCGGTAGGATTGTCCTGGCTCTCATCTGAGGGCAAAGCCCAGATTTCCACAATAGTTGTAAAGGGTCACCAACCGAAATTAACAAGTAACACATAACATTTAAGTTTTTTGAATGCACAAAATAACCTTTCAACTTAGCATGCACCTTAAAAGGGTTTTCCATATGCTAAAAGTTCATATAACACATGCCAAATAACAATGAAAACAAAATAAGGTTCTCAATCCATCAAGTAATACATAACTAACCAAGACATTGATAAATCAATGAGCAATCTGTTATCTAACTCAAAATAAGAATTTATACTAAGCCAATCGATTTCCAAATTGATTTCCTGAAGGTTTTTAGTGAAATTTGAATTTAAACCATCAAGTAATACATAACTGACCAAAGCATTGATAAATCAATTGAGCAATCGATTATCTAACTCAAAATGAGGACTTTTGCTGAGCCAATCGATTGCCAAATCGATTTGGTCAGTTCTGCTGAGTTTTTGCATGACCAAATCGATTTCTAAGTCGATTTTGTCAGTTTTGATGAGTCCCTGTGTTGCCAAATCGATTTCCAAATCGATTTTGGCAGTTTTGCTGAGTTCCTGCCTCTCTGCCAATCGATTTCCAAATCGATTTCTTAAAAGATTTTGAAAGACATATTTATACAATCGATTGGCAAATCGATTAGGTTAAAATAGTGAAGTTCCTGCAACTCATCCAATCGATTGGGAAATCGATTTCCCTGCTTATTCTTCGAAAAATACTTAAACTAATTCAATCACACTCACACATAACTTCAAAACTTAACACTTAGCAATTCCCACACAATCACCACGACGAATTGGTTTTCGAAATAGTTTTACAATCCATCGCACTCACACACGATAGTCAATACATAACACTTAGCAATTCCAACACAATTACCACGACAATTCCTATTCAAACCACTCAATCATATACTTGATTCAAACACGACTCGTGTGCCAAGCACCCTAATGCGATGCGTATATGCCAAAATGCATGGACTCAGAATTCCAAACCAAAACCCTCCTCGAAGGGCCATAAATCATAATTGTACCGCCTATCGCAGGCCAAAGTACCAATTATCGAGGTGCCACATATCACGGGTCAGCACGATTTACTAAAAAGCGTAAATCGTAAAGGTACCACCTATCACGGGTCAGTACTGTTTACCGAGGTGCCACCTATCACGGGTCAACACGATTTACTAAAAGAAAAAGCGTAAGTCGTAAACATACCGCCTATCACAGGCCAAAGTACTGTTTACCGAGGTGCCGCCTATCACGGGTCAACACAATTTACCAAAACGTAAATCGTAAACGTAGCACCTATCACGGGTCAGTACTGTTTACCGATGTGCCACCTATCACGGGTCAACACGATTTACCAAAATGAAATGCATGAGCATACACTGACTCCATCCACAACAATCGCTAAGCAAATGCAGATATTAAAAGATTCCCCATTTTTAATACTCATTTAACTTAAACGATTTTCACAACAAACATTAAGCAAACAGAAATATTAAGAGATTCCCCATTCTTAATACTCATTTAACTTAAACGATTTTCACAACAAACATTAAGCAAACAGAAATATTAAGAGATTCCCCATTCTTAATACTCATTTAACTTAAACGATTTTCACAACAAACATTAAGCAAACAGAAATATTAAGAGATTCCCCATTCTTAATACTCATTTAACTTAAACGATTTTCACAACAAACATTAAGTAAACAAGACATTAAGAGATTCCCCATTCTTAATACTCATTTAACTTAAACGATTTTCAAAACAAACATTAAGTAAACAAGACATTAAGAGATTCCCCATTCTTAATACTCATTTAACTTAAACGATTTTCAAAACAAACATTAAGTAAACAAGACATTAAGAGATTCCCCATTCTTAATACTCTTTTAACTTAAAAGATTTTCCAAAACAAACATTAAGTAAACAAGACATTAAGAGATTCCCCATTCTTAATACTCTTTTAACTTAAAAGATTTTCCAAAACAAACATTAAGTAAACAAGACATTAAGAGATTCCCCATTCTTAATACTCTTTTAACTTAAAAGATTTTCCAAAACAAACATTAAGTAAACAAGACATTAAGAGATTCCCCATTCTTAATACTCATTTAACTTAAACGATTTTCACAACAAACAATAAGCAAACATAAATATTAAGAGATTCCCCATTCTTAATACTCATTTAACTTAAACGATTTTCACAACAAACATTAAGCAAACAAGACATTAAGAGATTCCCCATTCTTAATACTCATTTAACTTAAACGATTTTCACAACAAACATTAAGCAAACAAGACATTAAGAGATTCCCCATTCTTAATACTCATTTAACTTAAACGATTTTCACAACAAACATTAAGCAAACAGAAATATTAAGAGATTTTCCCTTCTATCTCTTCGCGAAACGAAGCTTAGATCTAGATGAAACGGGGAGGTTTGTGTTTGACGGTTTTAAAAATCCTAACACCGTTTTTCTTCGTTTTCGAATCAACGAGGAAGTATGAAGCTGACAAATCCTTGCTTTCTTACCCACCAAGCCTTGGGTTTCTATTCTTGAAGCCAAAGAAAGAAAAAGAAAGCAAAACCAAGAAGAAGAAGAAATGGGCTTCGCGAGGCAGGGGAGGAAGAAGATGGAAATGTTTTTCCTTTCCTTTTCCTTCCTTCTATTTTCTTTTCTTTCTATTTCCTTTTCTCCTATTTCCCTCCAACCATATATATATATATTAATTATAACTTAACAAATATCTAGATATTTATTAAAATTACCATTTCACCCGTAACACATTAATTTCTTCGTAAAAGATTCACCGTAGTTAATTTAATTTATTCGTCAACGAGTAATTCTAATCAGCATCAAAATATCTCTTTGGTCATATAAACTCCAAAATATAAATAACTTTGGCTAAAAAGCCTCCGAGTTCAATACCAAAATACACTAAAATACATAAAGTATTCTTTAAAATTAGGGGTCTTACATTCAACTTGTTCCACAATAATAGAAAGTGTCACCAAGTCATAATGAAATGTCTATATCTCAATGCACATAATTCCGAAATATATAACCCTTCACAAAGGGTGTGGAGGATTCCACAACAAGGATGTCCGTTTTCGATAACATCCTGATCCTTATAGTGTCATAGTGATGGCCATTCCCAATAATATCACAATTTAATAATCCCGCAAGGATAAGGTAGATTCATTCCTGATAACCATACTATATAGCCCATAACGATCACCACCTAACTATGATATACATGGGTGACCTAACTATGATATACTATGATATACTATGATATACTTGAGTATATGATTCCCCATTTATGCTAATATCTTTTAATCTACATATATAATACAACATTACATCGATTATCAACATTTTCCAATACATACTCATAAAGCATTGTGCAAACAACTTGAATCATGAAAATCAAGAAAACATATATCCACATATAAAAATAGAAACAAGTATACCAACTTAGAGCAATTCACATATAACATGTTCGCGTAGCACATATTTATATATATGTCATAAAAACAGACATCATCAATATTTCACACAAGCATGCATGTGAAATACTTAATCTAAAAAGTTGGAAGGTTCCTTTACCTAACAGAGTTTCCATAATTCAATTAGTAAATTTATACTAAATTTTTACATCGACAACCAACAAAATCCTGAATCCATATACTTCTCCTAACTTTCGACCAAGTAAAGAGACTAATTAGAATACGGTCCAAAATCATAATTAAATCTATCCATTTAGCTTAAAAATTATTCTAACATAAGGCTTACATTTCTAAATGTAAATATGATGTATGTTCACGAGACATAAGACTTTAAAAAAAATCATTTCTTGATAAAATGCTTATCACTTGAGTCCTCAAATTTTACGTATTCCAAACTTACCCTCAAGGTATTTTTAGTCTAAAACATGTTTAAACCAAAGATAGGCTTACTTTATGACTTAACATTTCTTGATAAAATGCTTATTACTTCAGTCCTCAAATTTTACTTATTCCAAACTTACTCTTAAGGTATTTTTAGTCTAAAATATGTTTACACCAAAGAGAGGCTTATTTTAGACAGATAGAAAATTTTGCAAGTATAGTTCAAAAGTTTATTATAAGTTCTAGATTTTTCAGCATGTAAACCATCACAATTTTTGTTAAAATATCAAAAGACGTCCAATTTTATCAAACGACCACTATAATTAAAGCTTAAAGCTTGCTTAGGATGTCTAGTTTCTGAAAATATTGGGTTCTTAGTTAGCCATCAAAAGCAGTTTGCATAACGAGGCTCGAAGTGTTTGAAACAATTTTCTTTTCTGTTTTGTTAAATTGAGAGTCACTTTAAATTATCTTATTTAACCAAATACTATACCATGTATGCTTAATACGTAGAGAATTTTGTCTAGTCTCATATCCATAAAGGATCACTTAAAAAGGAACTTAAAAAGGATTAATAGATTTTAAGTTATGACCAAGATTATAAACTTAGTCACCTCCACTATAAGAAAAACTGTTATTACCTACGGCAAATTTTATCTTTACCCACAGACTGTCCATAGGTAACGTAAAATTACCTACGGATTATCCACGGACACGAATTCGTAGCTAAATCGCTCGTAGGAAAATATTTACCGACGGACAAGCTGTGGAACACACTTACCTAGGTATTGTCCGTGGATAATATGACCCACTGAGTCTCCGTGGGTAACGTTACTCATAGATTTTCCGTAGGTAAAATAGTAGATAGTTATCGACAGAAAAGTCGTAAGTTACATTACCCACGGATCATCCGTGACAAGTCTACTATTTTATATTTAATATTGATAATTTTATCCATGAATTATCCGTGGATAATGAAAAAATGATTTTAATTCTATTTTTGTTTTTTTACGGTTTCCTGTATTTTTTAATATATATTTAAAATTAATTGTAAGCATATTAAACATCATTGTCAAAACAAAGTGAAATATTATGTAAATAGTATTTTCAAATTGCACCTCCTGACTGCCACAAATTTCAAAATAAGGGCAACTTGCACTACCATAAGTTTCAAAATACACATTCTCACTACCATAACTTACACATTGTCACTACCATAACAATATTTTTGCTGTACATCCTTTGGTCAATAATTATGAAATAATAGGTTCTAGTGCTTAAAAATTATGAAATTGTTTCTGAAACTACCTAACTCAAGTGAAAACATTTTTGAAGAAACCCCATTGCCAAATTCAAAGCCATTACTTTTATAAAATTTCATCACTGAAACTGTTTTAATCAAAACAAAATTTCTACTGTGGTTGAATTAAAAAATTATTTTAGACATGTTCCCAAGACTTTTCCTAAACGAACATTTTTGTAACAAATCCTAACATACTAAATATTACTAGAAAATTTAATTTCCTTAAAAACTCAAGTTTATCACGCGGTTAGAAATTATATACCAAAGTTTCCAAAACTATTTTTCCCAGAATCAACTGCTTTACAGGTCTTTAGTTCAACAATTTTTAGAGTACACAAATGTAATAGAAAATTACAATAATTTTTTTGTGATGGTAACTAGCATGTCCAAAAACACTAGAAAAATTAATTTGCTCAAAACTTCCAAACCATTAATTTTTAAAAGTTTGTGCATTGAAGCTTTTTTACTTGGATAATTTCCAGAATTACTTTTCGCACATTCTAACATTCATGCATGCAAAATCTATAATTTAATCATAAAAAATTTTCAAGAAAAATGGGCATGCATATGATCAACCCATTTCTAGATCTACTGACCAAAAATCAAGGTTTTCACCTTTTTATTCTTCAACCTTTCATTGAAATGGTTTTTACTTTAATAACACCAATTTTTTTTCATTAATCAAACTTAAGAACTCATAACTTAACATTCAAACTCAAAATCAAATTTTTATGATGATCAAGTGTTGTTTTCTTGAAATTACACTCATAAGGTTTATGATCAAGTTTGAAAAATCAACATGCAAATATTAACTCAAATATGCAAAGCTTATAAAAAATTAAATGAAACTTTAATGCTCAAAACCATTTTTTATCATGAAAATAAGGAGAAAAATTGAAACTTTCCTTACTCTCAACAAATATGTGGTTCGGCCTTCTACAAAAATGAGGAGAAGCAAATTTGTATTTGTGAAACTAACTAGCTTACTAGAGAGAAGAGATCAAGAGGATGATTTTTGATTTTGGGAGTTTTGTGTTTTAAGTTATTGATCTAGGACATGCAAGAGGAAGAAGATGATGGTATTGGAAGAACTAACGAACACTTGTGATTGTGAAGGAAATGAGAGAAGAAAAATAAAGTGTGGCAACGAGAGAGAGAAGTCCGAAAATTATAAGAGAAAACGAGTGAAATCCTTCCAAAAATGCCCTTGTAAGTGGAAGTGCAATTAATCTCATTAATACTAGCTACTATATACTATATATTCCTCTTACTATTCATTAAGACTCTCATCATGATTATAGCAAATTCTATTTAACTCCAGTCAATTCTTCTTACTTCTATGTTATTCCATGTTCTCTATTATGTCCACTCTAGTCAACTCTCTAATCTCTGTGTAGAATATAATAGTATCGGCAACCACCCTTAGTAACTAAATTATTATTCTTGTCGGATAATTATTCCTCCTTTCAGAAAAATTATTTAATCCTTCCAACTCATCATTAATGATTATAGAAACTATAATTTAATTTTTGTCTAATTCTGTGTTTGTTTAAAATTTAAATGAGTTAGCTTCATCAATTTTAAAAATAATAAAATTTACTTTGATGTTCTTTTACGACCAATGATTTAAAAAAAATATTATTGTTATTTTTATATTTTAAAATTAAATACATTTTGATGTACCAAAATATAAATAAAATTTAAAAATAACACTATGAAACTATGGGCCTTTATATTCAAAAACAGAGAATGATGCGCTAAAAGTTGTCATACTACTGAGGTATAACAGTTGGAGTGGTCTTTGGTGGTGTCATTGGATCAATATGAAGATCATTTGTTATAATATAAGAGGGATTATGAGGTTGACAAAAAAACGTGGGGTTTTCGTTTAAGTCGTTAGTTTGTAATTCAGGTTGCATTCTTACGCTACGGGTCTCAGAGGAGGTAGAAGTGGTTGCTTCGTTTAGTAAGGAGCATGTGTTATGAGTCTTTTGTGTGTGAAAGTCAAATGACAAGGTTTTTGTGGTAGTAAATAAATATGTATGCATCTCTGAGTTTGCAGGGTACCATGACTTTGTTAAAGAAAGGTGGAACTCTTTACAAATACAAGGGTGAGGTGGTTGTGTTGATAGAAAAGTTGAAGGCTATAAAAATAGTACGAGGGTCTAGTGTTATTTGGTTGAAAAAATTAGCTCTAAATTATTTCATGGGATGGTGGTAGGAAGAAGAAGATATAATAGTATTTTAAGGTGGAAGTAAATAGGAGGCAAGTGGAAGGGGTGGAAGAGGTTGGGCGGGCAGTGTTTATCATTTTGAAGCTCAAATTCCATCATGTCCATCTATTAGATTAGACTTTTTGAATTTGAATTCGATAAGTGAGAGTGAGGAGTTGGTAGCTCCGTTTGGATAAGAGCAGAATAGACAGGCAATGTGGATTGTGACAATTTCAAGAGTTCGACATCTGGTGGTGTGAATTTTGGCTTTTTGAAATATTTTTGGGATATGGTGATTGTTGATTTTTCAGATTCTTGAATGAGTTGTATGCTAATGGTAGGTCGGTTAAAAGTTCAAAATGTACTTTCATTGCTTTTATTCCTACGAAAAATAATCTAGATCGGTTATCTAATTAACGACCTATATCCTTGGTGGGTTGCTTGTATAAGATCTTGGATTAAGTCTTGGCAAATAGGTTGAATAAAGTAATAGGGAAGATAATTTCATAAATTTGACTTTTGTTAAAGGTCAAAAAGTTCTCGATGTAATCTTCAATGCTAATGAATTAGTGGAAAGGGGATGGTTGTTGGGTGTTGCATTTACAATTTGTTGTGGATGACACTTTGATTCTGGGTAATAAAAGTTGGGCGAAGATCTGAGCAAAATAATCCATTCTCATGCTCTTTGAACTTATTAGTGGATTGAAAGTAAATTTCTATAAAAGTTTGTTGGAGGAAGCGTGGGGTCCTAACTGTAAAATTGGTCAACTATCCTTTAAATATCTTTGTCCTTCGATTGGTGTGGCAATCCCAAGAGATTGACATTCTGGGAAGCTATTATTTCGAAGATTCGAGGGAGGCTATCAAGGTGGAGGATTCAAAATCTTTCAATGGATGGTGTAACACTCCGACTTTTAACAGCGCGAGTGTAATTTTTTTTTTTTCAAAACAAATTCATAAAAACAAAGAAATAAAGAAGGAAATACTTTTGGATAAATATTTAAGTCGTAACACAACGACAAAAATCAACAACATTTACAAGCAGCGGAATAGTTTTGGAAATAAAAATCCAAAGTATTCAAACATCAAAATACACCGGGGCTATGAGGCCTATCAGACATAGCTCATACCCCTGGGGTATTCTCGGCAGACACCTATACAAAAGCATTGCCCCAAGAATTTTAATTCCCCACATCACATCAAAGAGTGGTACATGGAACCCATCAAAATAAAATGTCAAGCTGACAATATTGGTATAGGTACAGTCTTCCAAATTAAAATAAACACAACTCAAATAAGAAAGACATCTAGTCCCTATATGTCAACCTAATCTGATCATTCTACAAAAAACTATACATCCTGGGTGATCTTCACGCGCCCCGCAAGATCCTCCTGACACAGCTCCAGTCAGGTGTGTCCAACTACGTTCCCATCCACAAGGTACTAACCGGTGGGAAGATCCTGGTTCTCATCTGAGGGCAAAGCCCAGATTTCCACAATAGTTGTAAAGGTCACCAACCGAAATTAACAATTAACACATAACATTTATGTTTTAAATGTACAAAATAACCTTTCAACTTAGCATGCACCTTAAAAGGGTTTCCATATGCCAAACATGCATAAACAAAGTTGAAAAATGAAGTTTTAAACAAAGTTGCACTGTTGTATTCGAATACATCATCTCTGTATTCGAATACAAGGTTGTTTCATAAGTCAGCAGCAAAAACAGCATGTTAAATTCCACATAGAGCATACTCAGACGTATTCTAAAATTCAATCCACAATTCGCACCAAATCACATCAATTCATTTTTCCACAAAATCCACACAAACACATCTCAAAATTTATAATCTTAATTATGAGTACGTCAAACACGACAAAACACAAATCATCACAACCCACCACTCAAACACATCAAATTTCATTTCCTCAAAACCTCTCATAAATGAGTTAAATTCATTTCCCACAAAACACTCATCAATATCACCAAAAACCCAACTCTAAAATTTCACCCATAAAAGCATTAAATTCATTTTCCCCAAATCTACACTTCAACCCTAACAAATTTCTTTTCCGCTCAACCACAAATAAGTCCCTAAATGCAAACTAAAAATTTGGAATGAGCTCTTACCTTAACGATAGCTCTAATACGCGATTACGGTACCGTAATTAATTTCCGGTAAAATCTTCGTTCAAATTGTCGCTTCCAAGATGGCTCACTAGCACCGCAACATGGAGATGAGCAACTTTCCCTTCTATCTCTTTGCAAAACGAAGCTTAGATCTAGAAGAAAATGAAGGTTTTATGTTCGTGGGTTTTTTTTTTTTTTCGTGAACAGAGAGAAGAAGAAGAAGAAGGGTTCTCGCGAAGGCTGGGGAGAATTAATTTTCTTTCTGTCTTCCTTTCTTCCTTTTTCCTTCTTTTCTATTTCCTTTCTTTTCCTATTTCCTTTCTTTTCTATTTCCTTTTCTTTCTTTTTCCCTCCAAACATATATATATATATATATATATATATATATATATATATAATATATATTAACTATAACATAAAAAATATCTAAAAATATCTAGATATTTATCAAAATTATCCATAACCTCTCAAATCATTTGATAAAAATATCTACTCTCACCGCAACTCAATTGGCAGATACAATTTTTAGCAAATATTTTTAACAAAACTGCCCGGAATTAAATTGATCGTAACATAAATAAATTATTCTTCGATGAATAATTTTAATCGAGGCATCAAAAGATATTTTTGAGCATTAAACTTACAAAATATCAATAACTTGGTTAAAAAACCTTAGAGTTCAATACCAAAATACACCAAATACATAAATTAGAATTTAAAATTATAGGTCTTACAGATAGTCGTCTTTTCCTTTTAAAAGGCATTTTGTCAGCTCTACCATATTATTTATTTTCACTCTTTAAGGTATATATTAATTTTAAATTTGAATCCATTTTTAAATCTTTTAACAAGAGGGGGTGGGGGAGAAGGGAGGCGAGCATACTGATTACTTGTGTTGAGGCATAACATCGCTTTGTATTTGTTTCTCCATATCACTTGGAACAAGGTGATCCCTTTAAAGGTGTAGCTTTTTGTGCGTATAGGCTTTTAGGCGATCGTTTGTTGACGAAGATCAATTTAGTGCGGTGAGGTGTTATCTCTTCATAACTTTGTGAAAAAACATGTAATCACTTGTTTCTAGAGTGTTTGGTATTTGGAGAGGTTTGTAAAATTATTTTTCAATGGCATGGAGTTTCCAATGCCATGTCTGGAATCAAGTTCATCACCAAACTTTTCTATTTTATAAGCAAATCTTGAGAAACAACAACAAGTTGTTGTGCGAAATGTTTTATGAGATGTGGATTGCGTGTGTACTGTCTATTTGCCAATTTGAGAATTACGTTACTTTTAAGAACGTGGCTTTTAATCTAGTTTCGGTGGTAGGTCAAATTAAAATTGTCTTTGGGGTGGTTGAAGATCAAAGGGAAGGGGTTTAGTGTTGAACTAAGTCTTTGTTGGACTAATCATTTGGCTTGTTTAGGATGTAGGGGTATAAGAGATTAGGTTCACCTCTCTTGATATTAGGAGGGATAGAGTTCTTTTCTATGTAATATAATATCTTTTGTTCTCTTGTTCTTTTTCTTGACATATGTTATACGCCAACAGAGCTTAAACATAAATATTGGGGTGATCAAATTTTAAAAATAAAAAAAAAATATAATCACTTGTTTCTAGAGTGTTTGGTATTTGGAGAGGTTTGTAAAATTATTTTTCAATGGCTTGGAGTTTCCAATGCCATGTCTGGAATCAAGTTCATCACCAAACTTTTCTATTTTATAAGCAAATCTTGAGAAACAACAACAAGTTGTTGTGCGAAATGTTTTATGTGATGTGGATTGCGTGTGTATTGTCTATTTGCCAATTTGAGAATTACGTTACTTTTAAGAACGTGGCTTTTAATCTAGTTTCGGTGGTAGGTCAAATTAAAGTTGTCTTTGGGGTGGTTGAAGATCAAAGGGAAGGGGTTTAGTGTTGAACTAAGTCTTTGTTGGACTAATCATTTGGCTTGTTTAGGATGTAGGGGTATAAGAGATTAGGTTCACCTCTCTTGATATTAGGAGGGATAGAGTTCTTTTCTATGTAATATAATATCTTTTGTTCTCTTGTTCTTTTTCTTGACATATGTTATACGCCAACAGAGCTTAAACATAAATATTGGGGTGATCAAATTTTAAAAATAAAAAAAAAATATAATATTGTATTGTATATAAAAATTTTAAATTATAATTTTATAAAAAAAATATATTGAGAGTCAAACTTCTAGTGCTTAATAGAGAGAAGTGGTGGATTGAATTTGGGTTGACATTTTTAATAATTAAAAACTATTTTTTTAAAATTTAATTATTTTTTCAAACACTAAAGTTTGTATACAATTAAAACAAGTTTATTAACTACAAAGATAAAAATAATATATAATTATTAAAATATATTTAAATACAACTGATATTTTAAGACAAAAATTATATTGACGTAACGTAGATAAACGATAATGGTTTGGTTTAAATATTGTACAATATATATATATATATATATACTGTCTTTAAATGTAATAGTAAAGAAATCTATACACAATTGCGAGATTCTGGATTTGAACTCAAGATATGGTATATAGGTTAATAATATTTATTTTTGTCAGTTGAGTAATGTCTTACAACTTAGACAATCTATTTTAAATTACGTGAAACTATACTCAAATAAAAAAAATGTCAAATTTTTTGGTTTGGTTCAATTTAGAATCAAACCCATAAAAATATATCAAATCAATTTAATTAATTTTAGTTAAATTTTTAAATTATTTAATTTGATTTTTATATCTAGATCGATGAAATTCACAACCTACAAGATTGAAACTTAGGTTGGAACTTGAAAAATTTAGTTTCTTTTATAATTATAGTAGAGTTATTTTTATAATTTTTCTTATAATTTACTCTAATCGATCTTTTTTTTTAAAAGACGTTTAGGTTATAATTTGATCAATAAAATTGATGTATTTAATCTATAATATAGACTAAATAAATTAATTTTTGTTAATTAAATTATAACTTAAATATCTCTTATAAAAAATATTAAATAATAATATTTTAAAAAATTTAATGACTTTGAAGTGGCCGTAACAAATCTATCTCTCAAAATGTTCAGCCACTATAACTAACATATGACTGTTAATATAATTCTAGCTCTAAAAACAAATTACGAATTATTTATTATATTTTTCGACAAAAACTTACAAGCTTTCTTTTACGAAACTTACATATTATGCATATATATATATATATATATATATATATATATATATATATATATATATATATATAAAATAAATATATTATATAATGCATATAAGAAGAATCCTTGGATCGTACCAAGAAAATCACTTTTTTTGCAGTTTTATGGAAAAGAAGTAAAAGGCGTTACTAATGACTTAGCGTTAGGAACTAAAGAATACGCGAGTGGAAAAGATCTTAACTTATCTCTCTCAAGGTTTTTTGGAAAAACAAACGATGAAACTTTGGTAAATCGAACCCAAAAGGATATAAAGGCAGAACGAGATTTCTTACTAGACAAATATTTGGGTTTTTATTTAAACTGTGATACTGATTTCCAAGAAAGCATGATGAATAATATCAACTTCTATTGTCTCCTATTTAGATTGAAAAAAATGAAAAAATTTTTTATAAAGTCTATTAAACAGGGAGACCTAGATATAGAGTCTATGATTCTTGTTAATAATCCTACGGATTTCGCTACTACAGAATGTAGGGACAATACCGAATTGTTTGATAAACTTACGTTTGTTATTGAACCTGTTCGCGTGTCTAGAAAAAATTTGGAACAATTTTTTATATATCAAACCATAAGTCTACCGTTGATTCATAAGAGTAGGCGCGATATTTTAAAAAGAAACTCGAATAAAAGTCGTGTTGATCAAAAGATAAGAAAAAATAAAGATAAAAATCATTATGATTTGCTTGTTCCTGAAAATCTTTTTTCCACTAGACGCCGTAGAGAATTGAGAATTCTAATTTCTTTGAATTCTAGAAAGGCTTTGCATAGAAAGAGAAAAAATTACAATGAGAATAAAATAAATAATTTTTCTCAAGTTTTGGCTAAAAATAACGATTTTGATAGCGAAACAAAAAAACTAATGAATTTGAAATTATTTCTTTGGCCAAATTATCGATTAGAAGATTTAGCTTGTATGAATCGCTATTGGTTTGATACCCATAATGGAAGTCGTTTCAGTCTATTAAGGATACGTATGTATCCTCGATTGAAAATTTGATCGATAATCTATATTTCTCTTCTATTTACCCTTATCCTAATATTTCTCGTAACATATCCGCTATCTGATATACGAACATATATATATATATATAAATTATATATATATATATATATATATATATATAAATATAAAATAAATATAAAATATAAAATTTAAGATCCCATAGTTAAAAAATTAAGAATCTATTGTACAAAATATAAACATCCTAAATTATAATAAAAAAATAATTAAAAATAATATATTTAATATTAAATTATAATTAGACATATCAACTTTCATTTTTATTAATATTTCATTTTAGAACACTTATTGTACATGTGAAGAGGAAAGCATATTCTTGGTGTCCGGTGTGATGCTGAAGCAACTAAACGGCGTGTAAATTTGAAGCTCAGCCAGTGGCAACCCAAAACCCATACTGGTTGAATGAAACAAGTACACACACATATCAAAACTCATGTGCATTTTGCATGTGCTTCCCATCCCCAGGACCCCACACCTCATCTCTTGCATTGCAACATTCTCCAACCTCTCTCTTTAATAGCATTGCTGTTCTTTTTAATTTAATTTATACGAAATACACCTCATTGTTTTGATTTTTTTTAAAACACGAAAATCATATATTAATTAAAATTAATTTTTTTTAACTGTTTTTGTTATCAAGTCCGTCATTTAAGTTTGTAAATATTTGTACTAATAATTTTAATTTTAAATCAATAAAATTAGAACTTTAAATCTTTTTAATTTTTTAAATAAACTCGTATAATTTTTAAAAGCTTTTGATTATAGTAATCTTAAGAACATAAATTCTAAATTAATTTTTTTTAAATAATTAAACAAAAGAGAATTTGAGTGAGATATAAATTGTGGCTTTTGAAATTAAACGCGAAATTCTCTTAATTCAAATCAAGAAGTAACATGAAAATTTATTATGTTGTTCTTTATAAGACCAATAACAAAATTCATAGTAAAATTTTAAAAATCTCTAACAAATGATTGAAATAAGGTTAGGACTAAAAATAGTTCAAGATTATAATGTTTACACACACCGAGGACTAACTTGTTATAAAAGTATTAAAAGATCAATTTGATATTTTTATGTAATTTAAATAACTACATGGTGTGTTTTGCCTTTAATTTAATATGTTCTACCTACGTCTCTTTTTATAAACACTCAATATGTTTTCATTCTTATTAAGAAAATTTAATAGTGTAATTATTGTATTTATTTTATGTATGAATTAGTAAATGTGTACACGGATTAGGTTGTGTCGTTTTTTGTCAACATCTAAAAAATAATAAAATTATATCGCAATATATTATTTAGTACCTAAAGTACATCCACAAACACAATTGAATATATATGTCACGTAATGGGTTGGATTTGCAGGTTCAAAAAGTTAAATCTGATACCCGAATCAAACATAATTGAATTAATTGGTTGATTCAGATTAGACCCGACTTGAATGGGTTGAGTCAAAATGCGGGTTGAATTAGATTGGGTGACCGAGTTTGCGGATTTACCCATACCCATAAACACCCCTACAAATTAGTAATATTAATAAATCATATGTATGGAAAAAATAATAAATGAATCTAACAAATTGAATGAGACTTACATTTAGGGATAATTTTTTTCCTTAAATGGTGTTTATAATTAAGAACATAGGTAGTACATTAATTATAATAATACATATTAAATTGAGGCTCCTCTAAGATGATAAATTTATTTTAAAGAATAAAGTGAATAATATCAATGTCCATAAACAAATTAATAGTAGATATAAATATGTACATGTATATGACCAACCATAAGTAGTTAAAATCTTAATATTTGATTTAGACTCAAATGAATTATCAATTTAGCTCATAAACTAACACTCTCTCACCAATTTAGTCCATTTAGTCCATAAACTATTAGATCAACTAAAAGGTCCTTAAATTATTTCTCCGTCCATCAAGTTAGTCCATCCATTAATTGCATCCGTTAAGTGACCGATAATAAACCCAAAACTAAAAAAATACTTCAAAATAGTCCATAAACTATAATAAAAAAAACAACAATTTAGTCCATCAGATTCTATTATTTATTTTATTGTTAAACACTACATTTCTCCTTTTCTCTAATTATAACTCATTCCTCTGTTTATTATATATGTTAAGTGACCGTAAGTAATTTCAAAATTACGAAAATACTTCAAAATAGTCAATAAACTATCATAAAAAACAACAATTTAATTTTTCAAGATTCCGTTTTCTTTTTTTGTTAAACACCACCACATCTCTCATTTTCTCTAATTTGTAACTCATCTTAAAGACAAAACAACATTTATATCGACTTCTTACACTTATTCTAAATTGTAATAATACAATTAATATCTCTCATTTCTATAATTTATAGATTATTAACGGCCACTTAATGAATACAATTAACAGAGGGGTAGCTTGATGAATGGAAAAATAGTTTAGAAACCTTTTAGTTAATTTCAATAGTTTACAAACTAAATTGGTGAGAGTATTAGTTTAAAGAGTAAATAGATGGTTTGTTTATATTTAAAGTCAAATCCATAGTAATACTAAGTGTGAGTTCTCGTGAGGACCATCTTTAAAACTACATTTGTCCTTACTAATAAACTTGAAGAAAAAAAACGTATCTAAATATAAACACAATTTCAATTTATTAGATGCATTTATTTTTTTTTTAAACATACCATTTATTAATATTACTAAATTATCTTGAAATATAAAAAGTCAAATTTAACTAATTCAAATATAGAGTTTAAATTAGAAACATTAACAACAACAAAAAACTATTCTACCAACTTTTCTTAATATAAGTCGAAAAATTAATAAGTACTGATGGAGGTAGTAAGTGGCTCGTCATGGACGAATCTTTAAAATTATAAAAAAATTTAACTTCTGACAAAATATTTTAAAAAATAATAACTTTTGACCCTTCTTATCTTTGTGAATAAGACAATAAACTAATTGATTTTGATTTAATATAAAATACATATTTATTAATCTTTATTTTTTATAGAACTAATGTTATTTACATCATTATGATACTAGAATTATTTGTGACCTTCCATTAATAAATACATCTAAAAAAAAAATAATGTATGTGGTGATTCGATTTATAATCATCCTTTAAAATTGGTCTAGAATTTGCCTAATATTATATTGTTCTTTTAACTTTCCATTTATTCCTCATTTTCCTCTTTACTACGGATGTTTCTATTACTCATTTATTCTATTATTATTGAGTTTACTTCTAAATAAAATTCTGTCCTATAATATTGAAACACCACACCACCAAGTTTTCTCGATTCTGTTTCTAATTGTAACCCTGTCACTTCAAAACTTAGACCTTATTATGAACATGACATTTTTGCCCCTCTCTTTCTAAAACAATATTATTCTCGCCGACTTTTTCAGTCAAAAAGCGAATTCAATAGCAGAAAATTCAGGAAAAGTACAATAAAAATCTTATTTTTCGTCACAGTTTGCTACTTTCATGCTGGATTTTTTTTACAAAAGAAAATCAATAAAAGTCCAGCCTTATTTATTTATTTATTTATCACTGTAGCAGCTATTTTTCCAATCTATATTTGAAAAAAAATAAAATGAGAATGATCGAGGGTACATTTAATTTATGCAATTCGTATAAAAGTTAAGTTTGTTGCCTAACCTACCTCCATTATTAATACATTGAGTTATTTAAAATAGAAGAAATTAAATTAAATCAAATGAAGAATAGTGTAAAGATATCATGAAGTTGTTAATTTTTAAAAAGTTAATTTTTGTTAACACAATGTTAGTTATTTTTATTTAAATAACATGACTTTATTTTAAAATATTTTTGTTTTATTTACTTTTTATTCTATTATTTTAATTTGATTTTACTAAAATGATAAATTAATAAAATAAATTAATTAATGATTAATATTATAATCACCTATAGTTGACTATGTATTCATAATATCATTAGAGAAATTATATTTCTATTATCTTATTACTATTGCACAAATTTTTAGACTTTTAAATTCTTAATTAATTTGATGTTGTAATTTTTTTTAATGAAATTCCATATTGTAAACAGACGAGAGAGATATTCAAATCATAAAAAGTCTTGAATGAAATTAGACGAACAATATTATAAATTTGACATAAAGAAAAAAGAACATTAGAAATTTAGAATAAATTTAATACACATAAGATAATTACAAATTCAATAGATCCCTATATGTAAAAATTAGAAGTATTTATATATAGATATTAATTTTTATACATTTACTGTGTAAATCTTTACACGTGTATCCGATCAAATCATGTCAAATAAGTGTTTTAAAAATATTTTATAAATTAATCTAAAAATAGCATGTGATTTGATGAAATGCATAAACTTTTTTTATACTAGTATATATAAATTAGTAAGAATATAATTGCGGTGAAAATATTGTTGTGTAAAAATATGGTATTTGGAAGAAGATAAATGTATGGTATTTGGAAGAAGATAAATGTAATTTTTTTTTATAAGTATTCGTTTAACGATTAGATACTCTCTATCTCAAAGAGATACA
>NC_021166.2:45853114-45861147 GCF_000331145.2 Cicer arietinum
AAAAGGAAAATAAATTACTTGGTCAACATATAACAACCATGAATAGGTATAACTATAGAAAATCAAATATGATCTAATTGTAATTGACTAACAATATATATAAATTAAATTTAACCAACATTATTATTTGTCAAATTTATTATTATTTATTATCAAATAAATATTATTATGAAAGAACAATAATTCAATAACTATATAAACATTAAATATTAGTAATAAGTCTAAGTGTTAGAATCCAAATCAGTTGACTTGGTTCATTTATATCTTTAAATTAGTCAAACTCGACCTTTATTAATTTTAATATTGATTTTAGGTCGTTAAAATTGATCACCTAAAATTCAAACTAAATTATTATATTCTAGTTTTATGTTCTTTATTTCACACATTGTAATCTTAAAAAATATGTCGTATTAATATACTTTTAATCATTACATAACTTATATAATTATGTTGATAATATAAAAATTTATAGTATTTTCCAAAAAGTTATTTTATTTTAGTTATTTTAAATAGAGTTTGTTTTATAATTTTAAAAATTGTCAATTCAATTGAACTAGACCAAACTATTTTTAATCAATTTGGTTTAGTTCATATTTTACGAGAATAAATTGCATAAATAAAACCAAATAAAATTTACTAATTTTAATTAAATTCTCAAAATATTGTTTATTCGAAATCGAATTTTCAAAATATGTGACATTAATTTAACATTTATGCATATAAAATACAACAATGAATATCTCTTATTAAAAAGGGATATGATCAATTGATACCATAGTGTCAAATCGAAAATATAACACATATAATAATTTTTTATCCTATATATGTATTATAAAATCAACAGTTGTATTGAAAACTATAATCACATACATCTCATTTATAAAATTTAACATTAATTTAAAATCATTTAATATATGTCAACTAGATACGTTAAAATTAAAGTCTTATAAACTTTTACTAAACGAGTTAATTTTGATATATATATAAAATGATTTTAAATTAATGTCATATTACATACTTCAATTTTTATTAACTCACTTTTGTTTGTAAATAAAATCGGAGAGTATACATAATGTATGTATTATAGTTTTCAATCCAATAATATATTTATAAAATGGATATAAATAAAGTATTATTAGAAGGTGACAAATCCACTTGTGACCTAAAGGGCTCTCATCCCCCCAAGTTAATTTTTGTTTTATAATTAGTAAGAAATTTATTTTTTGTTTAATACACATCTAAATATTTTATTGGCATAACAAAAAATATATGTAGCTTCCACCACTATATATCTCTCTAGTTTTCTTTTATCTTTATTCTCATTATACCTTTCTATTATATCTTTTTACACTCCATGTTTTTTTTACATTAGAAGATCAAATGTTTCTATGTAAATATATTATAGAATATTTTCACCCACTTCATTATATATATTTTTTTATTTATAAAATATATTTTTTTATTTATAAAATATATTTTTTTATTCAAATTAAAAGAGTATCAATAAAAAATAATATATATATATATATATATAAATTCACTAAAATCGAAAAGTATGAATTTACGAATAAACTCTAGTCACTCCAATTAGACTTATAAATTTATAATATTATATATTATAACTTTTTTAATTTTCAAAGACAATTATATTTTCATGTTTTTTTAATTAAGAACGGTTTAGACTTTATTTTTATCAAAATATTATACCTAAATCTCAATAAACAATATTTGTAGATCTGCCACTATTATTAAAGGTGTAATTATATTAAAAAATGATAATAAAAATGTTTTTCTTTAAAAAAAGTGAGAGAATCTGAGCACATATTTTTTTTCTTTCGAATAATCGATGAAATGGAATATTTACGCCCCTAGTAATAGGGATTCCACATTAATAGCACTAATAATAGGGGACTCCACGTTATTAGCATGAGTTGTGAGAAAGAATTAAGAGTACAAAAACACATTGATTGAAACATTGAAGAAGTGAAAGATGGTGTGAGTGAGTGAGTGTCTTGGTAGTAGTAGTACTAGTACTATCTATACTCCTATTTCTATTCCATTACATTCCAATTTATGCCCACACATTTCTCTCTCCTACTTTCTTTTCTCTCTTCACTTCTCACCATTTACTTACAAAACCCTCTCTCTCTCTCTCTCTCTCTCTCTCTGTAGAGATGAGAGTTATCTTGTGAATTTTCTTCTATGTTTTCTTCTCTCTTCTTCCAATCGCATTCAATCTTAATTTCCTTCTTCTTCTTCTTCTTCTTACTTCAGGTTTGATACTTTCCAGATTAGGGTTCATACTGCATAAAACAAACACTTCTTTCTTTTTTATTTTCATTTCCAATTTATGAACTAGTTTAATTAGCAATAGCTTGAAATTGAATTTGTAATTGATTTGTGATCTTTTATATTTTCTTTATTATTATTATTATTATTATTATTTTAATTTTAATTTTAGGAACAAGGATTTTCACTGTTTCTTTCGTTTTCTTAGCTCAATTGAATTTTGGAATCGAATTCGAAAGAATTTCATTCCCTGTACGCAAAACGAGGTCGTTTTTTGGATTTTAGTGTGACGTCCTAATTCAGGTATTTATTGTTTCTTTATTCTTGTTTTGAAGCTGGTCTCAAATTTAATTAATGGAAAATTTTGGATCTATTGACATTAATATATAGTTTATTAATTATTATTAATCATTATCATAATAGTCGTTATCTTTATTATTATCATTTGTCAAAATTAGGACACTGACAAATTCCTCTATGCTCGTGTTATTGATACTGTAATGTAATAAATGTGTCCTGTATTTCAATGACCGGATTTAGCGTGTTTGGTTGACCTTCTTGTATTCTGGGGGATGGAAATTGTGTTTTGAATTTTCATGTATAATAAATAGTTATGTGTTAATACTTTCTCTATTTATTTGATTATGTAGTGGGCCAGCATAATTAGTTTGATAGTACTGTAGTGGAATATAATGAAATATAATGCTTTGTTCTGTTTTGAATTTGGGAATTTTAGTTTTCTTGGTCCAGAGGAGAGCATCTTGAATTACCCAAGAGTGTAATATTTCCGAATTCGGAACTTTTTCCATTGAAATTTATGCATACTGTTTTTTCCTTGTTGTTTATCATCTTTGTAAAATGATGGAGCTGGTTGGTTAATATGGTGCTTCCATTTTTATCGTTTCCACTTAAGAAATATGGTAATTCTGTTTTTTGAGGAGTTTACATGCAGTTCATTATTTATTATTGTTCCTTTTCCTTTCCCTATGAAAACATAATATCTGAGTAAACTGAATTTTCTTGGATGTTATAGGAAATTTAGAACTTTTGCTGGTTTTATTTTTGTTTTCTTTTTTAAAATTTGAAGGATTTCGTTTGTGATTGTGATATGCTCTGGACAGAAACCATATAATATATGATGAGGCGAATGAAAAAGGAGATCGAGGATGGGATGCTCCTCAATGATCATACTGAGCCACAGTTGAATGATGAGGGTTATGAAGGAAGTGTCTGTGGGGTTGTTCTGAAGAAAGGGCCATGGACATCTGCTGAGGATGATATTTTGGTCAATTATGTCAAGAAGAACGGAGAAGGAAACTGGAATGCCGTTCAGAAGCAGACTGGCCTGTTACGTTGCGGAAAAAGTTGTCGACTGCGGTGGGCTAATCACCTTAGGCCAAATTTAAAAAAAGGGGCATTTAATGCAGAAGAGGAGCTGTTGATTGCTGAGCTTCATTCAAAATTGGGAAACAGATGGGCACGCATGGCAGCGCAAGTAAGGATATTGTGTATTGTTTGTCATTGCTTTATATATTTAGTTATAATAATATCATTTTTTAAGTTTTCATGAAATCTTTGAATTCTGTTCATTTGTCATTTCCTTGTATATTGTAACAAGGAACTTTCATCTAATTACTTCTATTTTTATTTCTCTCTAAAAATATGGAGCAAGCTAGTTAGATTTGTGTATTTAATAAAGAAGAAACTTAATTAAATAATCTTTAAATGGCTTGTGATGCCCTAGTAGGCGATAAGATGAGATAGAGATTCATACTAACCAATGTGGTAGAATACAGTTCACTTGTCTTTTGTTAGATTCCTAATGCATAACATCCAGTGGCGGATCTTGATAAATTTTATTGGGGGGACCAACATAAAAACAAAATATTTTCAATTCATTTTATATGTTCCATTTTGGTGTAGTGGTAATTTTAATTTTTAGATGTATTAAAAGTACCCTGTTCGAATCCAACTATGTACAATTTTGTCAATCAAATAACTATATTTATAATAAAAATAACAAAAGTCATTATCATGTAGCATTGAACCACATACATGAGGTTTATGAAAATGTCCATTACCATTAAGCTACTCCACAATTTGACATTGTTAACGAGACATTTGTTATATATACCATATATTATAGATAAATTTTATTATAAGTATACATAATTTTACCGAAGAAGAAAATTTTGGGGTGGCCGTGGCCTCCCCCTGTCATAACTCAGATCTGTCCCTGATAACATCACCCATTTTGTATAAGTATTTAATTCTATAATTCTTTTTCTTTCAACTTTTACGCAAATATAGAACTTTACAACATTCACTTTTCTGTGTTTGCAAATGATTTCTTTTGGCTTGAACATTATGTCTGATAACTCCAGTTGCAGATTAGGTGAGTTGTAAATTTATACTGTAGATAGTAGAATATGTCATGGTAACTGTCATGGTTAAAATTTTGAAGGCTGTGTACGTCACACTCTGTTTAACTTTTATGACACAGTGCTTCTTAGTATTTGGTTGCCTTGATAAGGAAATATCTATTATAATTCTGAAACATATTCAGCTGATAATGGATATGTGTGTAAATTTCTGAATATATGGTGGTTTCAGTGAGATATCACACTATCATGTATGCATATATAGAACTCTGAACTTGAAAAATGTCATTCTTTCTTTATTATAAGGAAACTAATGGATTTTGTTATTAATTCTTATTATTTTTTTAATAAATTTGAGGGATATAACTTATTTAGGAAACTGACTGTAATTTATAAGTAAACGTCTTGGTACTTTGAATTAAAACATTTTAGGTATGGTGATCATGCATTCCACACAGGATTTTATAATTGTGGCGACCAGTATCTTCTACAATTTTTTATTTTTAATATTGTGCTTATTTTATTTTTTCATTATTTGGCTTGTAGTTGCCGGGTCGTACAGATAATGAGATAAAGAACTACTGGAATACCCGGGTCAAGAGGTGTCAACGGGCTGGCTTGCCGGTCTATCCTCCCGGAGTGCAGCAAGAGACTCCCCGTGACCAAAGCACTGGTGGAATTAACGGAGACCATAAATTGCATCCCGATTTCTTGCAGAAAAAGAGTTACGATGATATACATGATGCAATATTTGACAGTCTGAAGGATAACCAGGGAATCTTACCTTATGTGCCTGAGCTTTGTGATATTTCTGCTTATGGCAATATGCTAAATGGTTTTGATTCTTATCAGTATTGTAGTTTTCTGCCAGCAACATCCAACCACAAAATTCTTCTAGAGTCAACAATGCCATTTCTTGATTCCAGTGGTAATAACAACAGAAGTGGTTTTTATCCATTTGATCATATTCAGGATAATACTTCTGATAATTTGACACAATCATTTGGCATGCAATCACCCCTTGATCCTGGTCTCTCCTCACACAGCTCGATGTGTTACAGCCATTCACTTAAAAATGGCAATTCCTCCACTTCTAAGCCTTTCGAGGCTGTTAAGCTGGAGCTCCCTTCACTCCAATATTCAGAAATTGACTTAGGTAGCTGGGGTACATCTTCCACACCTCCGTTACTTGAGTCAATTGAAGATTTCATTCAATCTGATACACCGATTAGTACACTGGAGTCAGATTGTTCTTCTCCACAGAATAGTGGCCTGCTGGATGCTTTACTTTATCCGGCGAAGACTCTGGGCAGTTCAAAAAATAATTTTTATGACAAGTGTTCAAATTCATCTATTGCAACTCCTGGTGACAGAGCAGACAGCTCTGCTTTGAATATGTATGAGCCAGAGTGGGAAGAGTATGCTGATCCTGTACCTCCATTTGGTGCATCTTCCATATTGAATGAGTTCCCCGCTGTTAGTGCCAACAGAAATTCACTGGATGAACAGCCACCTGTTCAGAACTTTGATGGTAAGTGCCTTTCAATTTGTGGGGTGATGGACGGTCATTGAAAATCTTCACACATTCATTCACTTGTTTGCATGTCTTTGGCACAATCTGAAACTTGTTCATTATATTGGAGGTTAAATTCCCGTTCTATTGTGTAGTTTGCTGTTTAATAAAGTGCAAATTTCAAAGTAATTGTCGAAACCTTCTATAGAAAAAAGCTTGATGAAACTCTTTTTTAATTCACAAAGCGTAGAAGTCTTCATGAACATGCTAGACCATAAAAATATATACCTGACTCATGGCTGATAATTATTTAAAAAGACAGTATATTTTATTTTCTAGGCTAGAGTTGGAGTTTCCCCACAAATTTATCGATCAGTTTTTGGAAATGCATGTCTAAGGTTTCCCCTGAATTCATGTGCAGGCAACATTGTGAAATCAGAATATGCTGACCAGATTTGGACCCCGGACAGTGAAAATCAAATCATGTCTCTGTTGATCAATAGTCGGCCAGATTTCTTGCTTGCATCAGATTGGTATGAGCCAGCTTCTGGGCAACTCACAAATCAATCCATTGCCACTGATGCTACATCACCGTTTCTCGGAGATCATTTAGCCACTGACAATAAACATATGACTGCTGGAACTTCCATATCAAATCACGTATGGGAGTTCGGTTCTTGTGCATGGAACAACATGCCTGCTGTCTGTCATATGTCTGATCTTGGTTAAGAAAACATCTGAGATGTGTGATTCGAAACTAATTACTTTCATGTTGGTTTTCTTAACGTCGTTGTCAGGTGTTAATATCTCCTGATGTGAGAAAGATTTTATATAGGTGTGATTTATAATTTCGATTCATTGGTAGAGACTCGTATTGTCTTGTGGCTTTGTCATTTTTTTCTGTTTTTCATGAACGAATTCCTCCATGAATCTTTTGTAAACAAATACTTTTGTAGACTTAGATTAATTTGTGTAGAACAGCATTGCATTTGAAACAGCTAAAGAATGAAATATATATACATGTTATTAAAGTATTATTTTAATATAATAATGAAATTATATTTAATTATATAATAATTAAAATGCTTTATATAGTTATGCAAATTTATTTGCTAAAAATATCATTAAAATATTATTTATAAGTTATTTTTTTTTTCATCTTGAATTAAATACTTCAAAAAGAAGGAAATATACATGTCATTGAAAATATTATTTTAAAGTAATAATGAAATTATATTTAGTTATATAATAATTACAAAAGTTTATGTAGTTATGTAAATTTATTTGCAAAAAAATATTATAAAAGTTTATCATTAATGTATTTTAATAAGTCATACATATTTCTTTTCATCTTGATAAATTTGGATAAAAATTAAATATCACTCGTTGAATATTAAAATTAACTACCAATTGGATATAAATTAATTGTAATGATACTTTGTTAGTTTTTTTTTTAAGCTAAAAGAAGATTAACATAAAAGAAAGTAACAAAATTCTAAGGACCAAAGATCAAACTAAGGAAAACAAATAATAAAAATAAACAAAATAAAAGAAAATAAAAGGAAAAAACAAAAGCAACAACAAGAACGAAGTTTGATGTATATATCATCCTTTGGAAGCTCGTTAAAATGTGTGATAATTGTAAAAATATAGAATAATAGTGATATTGATTATATTAAATTAAATGCTATATTTACTCAATATAATATATAAAATTGATATATAAATACATTATAGATATTATATTTCAAAACTATTACATGCATACATTTCGCAGAAAATAATGTTTTATTCAGTATTTAATTAAGAGAAGTTGATGATAATATATATATATATATATATATATATAT
>NC_021166.2:45861274-45877052 GCF_000331145.2 Cicer arietinum
ATTGTTTTTAATACATTACCTCAAATAATATTGCAAGAACCAAACTTCCTTTTTAATTATTAAATAAATTAAAAATACTTTAAATAAGATTATGAGGTGCAGAAGTCAATAGTAATATAGCGAATAATTTTTGTATGGTCACATAAATTTCTACACCTTATTTGAAAAACACACATAAACTAAAAAAAGTAGAAAAAATAATAATTAAATAATATATATAATTGTAAAATAATTAAAATATATTTTATCGATTAAATAATATGTTTAAATTCTTGTATCTACTCTTCCTCCAATAGAGCTGTCAATTTTAATTATCTTATATAAAGGGACCTATAGACTATATATTTGAAGCAATCTTGAATTTGAAACATATATGTCAAAGAAAGATAGCAGCAAAAGAAGCAAGTTTTTAAGGTTCTTGAAAAATGTAAGAGACAGGTATGTGAATGCCATGCTCGAATATTCTGGTGATTTCACCTTTGTTTATCAATCAACCACGCACTCAGCTCCTTGGAGCTTTAGCGTTGACTCAGCAAAATCTACCACAAGCGAATATGATTTGAAGGAACTTGTGAGGATTGCGTCGCTTGAGATCAAAGATGGAACAAATCATCATGCAGAAGCGATGAAAGTGCCTCAAACTCCCAATGTTGGATTGGGAACGATCAAAGAAAACGAGGTATGCGTGTTTGGAGATGATTATCATCATCAAATCAAGGTGAAGCCACTTCTTCAATTACGAACTACAAGGATGTTTGATTGATAAGTGTTTTAATGATTTATGTTAAAGAATCAAAGATAAAAGTTATTTATCTTGATGTTACAAATTCTTTAATAATACTTATATCTTATCTAGAACCTTTATTAATTGATACGTATATTAGTATATCTCAAAAAAATAATGTAAGGAAGTTATTGGAGTTCTTTTATCGTAAAATTGTTCTCTTTAGTCAAGGGATATTCGGGTGTACTCAATTGAGATTTTGAAATAATTTTAAAACATCCTTTTTGGATTTTGAGTTATTCAATTAAAATTAAAATTTAATTAAAATAAGTCTTGAAATATTTAATTAAGATTTTTTGTATTTTTAAACAAAATGTAAAAATTTTGTGATATTGAATCAGGACTTTTTACAATTTAATGGATTATTTTTTTAAATTTATTTAGTTGAATTTCGTGATACAAAGTAATGCATATCGTGATACAAAGTATTATTTTTGAGCTCTATTGTATATGTATTAATTTTATACAAAGTAATGCATATCGTGATACCGACCCTCAAAATAAAAATGAATTTCTAACCTTACTAATACATTCTAAAATATTTAATTGATTATAATGAAGACTAATATAATTTTAAATATCTTAACAAAATTATTTAGATTTTACATGTTTATTCCAATTATTTAATTTCTTTCTTATTTATTTTCATTTACTCTTGTTAAATAATTCCTAAAAAATGGCAGGGATTATTTGAAATTCTATAAACCTACCAAGTCTTTTTAAATCCTACAAATTCTGATGATAGCTGGATGAATTAAGAATGGCTTGTAATATGTTACTAGCATTAGGGCTAAGAAATCTTGATGTCTGACTTTTTTTTTTAAAGTTTCATTTATATTGGATAATGTCCAACTAGGGAAAAAGTTTCAATCTTTTAATTGCAATGCTGTTATCGACTCATCTATTTAGCTGAGACCACCTAATAATTCGAATAACGTCAGTCGTTACCAAGCTAACAACGTGACTATGCTAATGCTAGTAGTTGAAGGAAGGGAGAAAAGAGTAATTCTTTTGTTGATCAAATTGTAAAGGGAATTTCTCTCTTTCACAAAGGAAGAATTTGTATCCTAAATTAATTACAAGATATTCCTTTTAGATCAAATAAATCTACTTTTATTGATCTGATTATCTTTTGTTTTTATTTTTTTTTTATTTTTTTTTTATATTCAAGATTAGAGGGAGGGAGTGTTAAAAAAGAATTAGTATCCTAAATTAATTACAAGATACGAACAATAAAAGTCTGTCTCAAATATTTGTCAAGAATTAATATCCTAAATTAATTACAAGATATGAACAATAAATTACTACCTCAAATATTTGTCAACTTCCTCATGCTTTGCCTTGTCATGTGGGACTGAATTGTGTAGAATAGGGCTTGCAAATTTTTTGTCACAATATAGTTTTATAAGTGAAGAATTGTAAAGCCTCAATTCTTATAAGCATTTTTCCACCCACAATTCCCCATAAATTCTATGAGTTATTGCTTTGAAATCAACTTGTTCACTACTTCTTGATCAAATTAGGGGTGTAACGGGTTAGTTTGGTTTGGTTTGGTTTTCTGCGAAAAATGAATCGAAACCAATGAAATTTGCATGAGTTGGTTTGGTTTAGTTCCTTGTAGCATCCGTCTCTTAAATTTATCAAGGTGTTTCGGGTCCCTAGTCATATTTCGTACACTAGCAATTGTCTGGCTAGAAAATACGAATTTCAGTCGATTTTGTCGGATTGCTTTAGAAATCGTATGAAAATCACCATAATAGTGTAGATTAAATTATGGACTAGGAAATCCTTGTAGCATTCTTATCTTAAATTTATCACTGGGTATCGTGTCCCTTGTCAAATTTCAGACAATACCTGTCGTCTGATCGGAAAATACATATTTCAATCAATGTTGTAAGGTCACCTTGAAAATCGTACGAAAATTGCCCAGAAAGTCCAGATGAATTCGACGATCATGAGTACCTTGTAGCATTCTTCTCTTAAATTTATCTAGGTTTTTTTGGTCCCTAGTCAAATTGCCCAGAAAGTCCAGATGAATTCGACGATCATGAGTACCTTGTAGCATTCTTCTCTTAAATTTATCTAGGTTTTTTTGGTTGATTTTGTTGGATTGATTTGGAAATCGTACGAAAATCGACCTAATAATGAAAATGAAATCGTAGATTAGGAGACCCTACTTGCATTGTTATCTTAAATTTATCATTGTGTGTCGAGTCCCTGGTCAGATATCGGACACTTGTCGTCATTTGGTTGGAAAATACAAATTTCAGTCAATGATGTAAGTTCGCCATGAAAATCGTACGAAAATCACCTGGAAAGTCCAAATGAAATCGACAACCATGAGTCCGCTGTAGCTTTCGTCTCTTAAATTTATCAAGGTTTTTCGGGTCCCAAGCCAGATTTCAAACACTAGCCATCGTTTGGTCGAAAAATATGGATTTCGGTTGATTTTGTCGGATCGCTTTGGAAATCTTACGAAAATCTCCATAATAGTGCAGATGAAATCATGGATTAGGAGACCCTTGTAGCATTCTCATGTTACATTTATCACTGTGTATTGTGTCTCGGGTCAGATTTCAGACTCTAGCCGTCGTCTGGTCGGAAAATACGAATTTCGGTCAATATTGTAACATCGCCCTGAAAATCCTTAGAAAGTCCAGTAAATTTGACGACCAGGAGTCCCTTGTAGCATTCGTCTCTTACATTTATCAAGATGTTTTGGGTCTCTAGTCAGATTTCGTACACTAGCCATTGTCTAGTTAGAAAATATGGATTTCGGTCAATTTTGTCGAATCGCTTTGGAAATCGTACGAATATCGCCCTAATAATGTAGATTAAATCATGGATTAGGACATCCTTGTAGCATTCTTATCTTAAACTTATTACTGTGTATTGGGCCCCGAGTCACATTTCGGACACTAGCCGTTGTATGGTTGGAAAAACGGATTTCGTTCAATGTTGTAAAATCATCTTGATAATCATACGAAAATTGCACGGAAAGTCCAGATTAAATCAAAGATTAGAATTCCCTTGTAGCATTCGTCTCTTAATTTATTAGGGTGTTTCGTGTCCCGATTCAGATTTCGGTCACTAGCCAACGTTTGGTCGAAAAATACGGATTTTAGTCGACTTTGTCGGATCACTTTGGAAATCATACGAAAATCACCCTAATAGTGCACATGAAATCGTGGATTAGGAGATCCTTTCAGCATTCTTATCTTAAATTTATCGATGCGTATTGTGTCTCGAGTTATATTTCGGACACTACATGTTGTGTGGTCAGAAAATACAAATTTTGGTCAATGATGTAAGATTGCTCTGAAAATCGTACGAAAATCGCTCAGAAAGTCTAGTAAATTCAACGACCAGGAATCCCTTGTAGCATTCGTCTCTTAAATTTATCATGGTGTTTCGAGTCCCTGGTCAATTATGTCAAGAAGAACGGAGAAGGAAACTGGAATGCCGTTCAGAAGCAGACTGGCCTGTTACGTTGCGGAAAAAGTTGTCGACTGCGGTGGGCTAATCACCTTAGGCCAAATTTAAAGAAAGGGGCATTTAATGCAGAAGAGGAGCTGTTGATTGCTGAGCTTCATTCAAAATTGGGAAACAGATGGGCACGCATGGCAGCGCAAGTAAGGATATTGTGTATTGTTTGTCATTACTTTATATATTTAGTTATAATAATATCATTTTTTAAGTTTTCATGAAATCTTTGAATTCTGTTCATTTGTCATTTCCTTGTATATTGTAACAAGGAACTTTCATCTAATTACTTCTATTTTTATTTCTCTCTAAAAATATGGAGCAAGCTAGTTAGATTTGTGTATTTAATAAAGAAGAAACTTAATTACATAATCTTTAAATGGCTTGTGATGCCCTAGTAGGCGATAAGATGAGATAGAGATTCATACTAACCAATGTGGTAGAATACAGTTCACTTGTCTTTTGTTAGATTCCTAATGCATAACATCCAGTGGCGGATCTTGATAAATTTTATTGGGGGGACCAACATAAAAACAAAATATTTTCAATTCATTTTATATGTTCCATTTTGGTGTAGTGGTAATTTTAATTTTTAGATGTATTAAAAGTACCCTGTTCGAATCCAACTATGTACAATTTTGTCAATCAAATAACTATATTTATAATAAAAATAACAAAAGTCATTATCATGTAGCATTGAACCACATACATGAGGTTTATGAAAATGTCCATTACCATTAAGCTACTCCACAATTTGACATTGTTAACGAGACATTTGTTATATATACCATATATTATAGATAAATTCAACGACCAGGAATCCCTTGTAGCATTCGTCTCTTAAATTTATCATGGTGTTTCGAGTCCCTAGTCAGATTTCGTAGTCTAGCCATTGTCAAGTCGGATTTTGGTCGATTTTGTGAGATCGATTTGGAAATCGTATGAAAATCGCTTTAATAATGTAGATGAAATCATGGATTTGGAAACCCTTGTAGCATTCTTATCTTAAATTTATTATATCGGGTCACGGGTCAGATTTTAGACACTAGCCGTCTTATGATCGGAAAATACAGATTTATTTCAATGTTGTAAGATTGCTCTGAAAATCATACGAAAATCGCGCAGAAAGTCTAGATGAAATCGACGATCAGGAGTCCCTTGTAGAATTTTTCTCTTAAATCTATCCAGGTGTTTCGAAACCTTAGTTAGATTTGGACATTAGCCATCGTCTGGTCGGAAAATACGGATTTTGGTTGATTTTGTCGGATCACTTTGAAAATCGATTGAAAATTCCCCTAAGAGTGCAGATGAAATCATGGATTAGAAGCGTCATTATCTTAAATTTATCATTGTGTATCGGGTCTTGGGTCTGATTTCAGACAATAGCTGTCGTCTTGTCGGAAAATACGAATTTCGGTCGATGTTGAAAGATCGCCCTGAAAATCGTACGAAAATCGCTCGAAAAGTCTAGATAAATTCGACGAACAGGAGTCCCTTGTAGCATTCGTCTCTTAAATTTATCAAGTTGTTTCGGGTCCGTACTCATATTTCGTACACTTTGTTAGTATAGAGGCACACCTGATAGGGGGGGGGGGGGGGGGGGGGGTTGGTTGTTTTTAGAGACTTAGTGGTTTATTTTTCTAATTAGGATTAGTGTATGGAAAAATGTAAATGACAGAAAAATAAAGAACACAACGATTTTTCCTGGTTCCCCTTACAACCAAGGGTACATCCAATATTCTTGCACACCACAAGAGATTTTCCACTATTGTTAGAATAAGTACAAGTTTAACTCTAATACTTTTGTTGCAAACTTCTAACAATCTACTTAAGATAGAACACGACTATCCTAGTTAACAATACTTGAAGAAAGTACACCATTTTGCTCAATTTACACAATAATTTGAATTATTTTACAACAATGATTTTGACTGAAATCAGAAGGGTATAACAATTGAGTATAATGATAACAGTTTAATATAATTTCAAGTACAACAGAGAATCTTTCTTAATGATATGATAATGTAAAGTAAGTACTTGAAATATGAAAGTAAGACTTTGAATAATTCAAATTATTTTAGAAAGTTTGTCAAAAGTTGTTATAAGATTCTTGTTAAGATTGTTTTGTTAAATCTAAAACTAAAAAGTATTTATACTCCTTAGACATCACTTCATATTAGCAGCAATCGATCATAGAGGTTTGATGAACATATGCAATGATATCATTAAGAATTAGGTGTTTAGAAATTTTTTGGTTTTTAGAGACTTAGTGGTTTATTTTTCTAATTAGGATTAGGGTATGGAAAAATGTAAATGACAGAAAAATAAAGAACACAACGATTTTTCCTGGTTCCCCTTACAACCAAGGGTACATCCAATATTCTTGCACACCACAAGAGATTTTCCACTATTGTTAGAATAAGTACAAGTTTAACTCTAATACTTTTGTTGCAAACTTCTAACAATCTACTTAAGATAGAACACGACTATCCTAGTTAACAATACTTGAAGAAAGTACACCATTTTGCTCAATTTACACAATAATTTGAATGATTTTACAACAATGATTTTGACTGAAATCAGAAGGGTATAACAATTGAGTATAATGATAACATTTTAATATAATTTCAAGTACCACAGAGAATCTTTCTTAATGATATGATAATGTAAAGTAAGTACTTGAAATATGAAAGTAAGACTTTGAATAATTCAAATTATTTTAGAAAGTTTGTCAAAAGTTGTTATAAGATTCTTGTTAAGATTGTTTTGTTAAATCTAAAACTAAAAAGTATTTATACTCCTTAGACATCACTTCATATTAGCAGCAATCGATCATAGAGGTTTGATGAACATATGCAATGATATCATTAAGAATTAGGTGTTTAGAAATTTTTTGGTTTTTAGAGACTTAGTGGTTTATTTTTCTAATTAGGATTAGTGTATGGAAAAATGTAAATGACAGAAAAATAAAGAACACAACGATTTTTCCTGGTTCCCCTTACAACCAAGGGTACATCCAATATTCTTGCACACCACAAGAGATTTTCCACTATTGTTAGAATAAGTACAAGTTTAACTCTAATACTTTTGTTGCAAACTTCTAACAATCTACTTAAGATAGAACACGACTATCCTAGTTAACAATACTTGAAGAAAGTACACCATTTTGCTCAATTTACACAATAATTTGAATGATTTTACAACAATGATTTTGACTGAAATCAGAAGGGTATAACAATTGAGTACAATGATAACAGTTTAATATAATTTCAAGTACAACAGAGAATCTTTCTTAATGATATTATAATGTAAAGTAAGTACTTGAAATATGAAAGTAAGACTTTGAATAATTCAAATTATTTTAGAAAGTTTGTCAAAAGTTGTTATAAGATTCTTGTTAAGATTGTTTTGTTAAATCTAAAACTAAAAAGTATTTATACTCCTTAGACATCACTTCATATTAGCAGCAATCGATCATAGAGGTTTCATGAACATATGCAATGATCCAGATTGAATCTGAACTAAAAAATTGCATTGCTTCGCAGTTGTATTCGGCTACAGTCTAAGTGTAGTTGAATACACCACAATAACGTTCAATTTTATTTCAAATTTTAACCTTGCATTCGAATAAAAATCCTTGTAGTCGAATACAGTTGACTGGATTTTGTCACTGAATTGATTTTGTATTCGACTACAACATGTTGTAGTCGAATACAAAAAGTGTAGTTTTAGCTACCGACTTAATATTTGTATTTGACTTCAACATCCTGTAGTCGAATACATATATGCAATTTTTTCTATTGACTTGGGTTTGTATTGGCTAAAACATGTTGTAGTCGAATACAACCTTGACTTTTGTCGAACACTTGATTTTCAAACACTGTTCATGCATTTTGGCATTTTGAAAATTCTTTTGATGCATATATTAAAATAGAAGGTTCTCATGTGCATTTGAAATATAACAATATTAGATTGCATCATGTACCTTAAATTATAAGTCTTGTAGCATATTGACAATAGTTGGCTTGATTGTTGACTTCTCTTTTGAGCTTGCAACTTGATCACTTTCCTTGGTCTTTGTCTTCATAAAAAACATAAGTATTTTACATTTTCCCCCCCTTTTTAATGATGACAAAACCTTGTTGTTGTTGAAACTTCAAAGCGTTGATCATTTTGATTTTTCTCCCCCTTACTGCATGCTTACTTCCTCTTTAATCTTGAGTTCATGCCATCATGGTTTGAAAGTTTGAAAACCTACAAATTCTTTGACAACATAAGCATACAATTTTCTCCCCCTTTTGACATGATAAAAAAGGAAGAAAAACAACAAACAAATAGTCCAAGCATGCAAAATATAAAAGAAAAAAAAATCACACAAGATAGGGAATATAGCATCAAAAGCATACTAAAAGGTTAAAAATGTCTAAGTCATACATCAACAAATTGAAGAATTTAAGCGAAGTGTCGGATAAAGCATTGAAAGAAAATAACATAATCTACAGGAACAAACTACATGTTAGCATCCGTTGGGAAGGAAAGGTGGTCAATCTTGATGGATAGGCCATCTAGTTCATGCAACAAAGACTCATGGTTCTGGGCAATTGTTGTCTCAATATTTTGAAATCTGTTGTTAATAGAGGTGTCCATAGTCTGAAATTGTTCAATGATGAAAGTTTGAAGGGAGTTGAGCTTTTCCATGACCATGCAATTTGAAACGTGATCATCATTCGATGTCCTTTGCCCTACGTCTTCTTCATCATGGGCAGCTGTAGTGGATTGGCCAAGATCGCCTTTGTGGACATAAGCCTGATGTTGCTCGTTCCATACAATCTTCATATTTGGCAGCACATTCAAGTCCACCACATTATCTTTTGTAGGTGTGTACATTACTTCACTGGAGAAGTCCACTTGAAAGTGATCCAAGATCCTGGTAATCTATTTGGCATATGGAAAACTGATGTCATTCTTAGAAGCAAACATAACAGACCAAACAAAATATGACCAATTGAGACCAGTTCCTTCTATCATAAAGTACATAATCTGAAGCTCAACCTCAATCATTTGTGAATAATTTGGAACCAAAATTTAATTGAGGAAATAATGCAGCATCCTGTTTTCAACGATCAAATTTCCAACACCATACCATTGCCTAGCAAATTCAGAACCAACTTGTGCCCGTTTTCTTTCCATGGTGTTTTTGTCAAAACGACACAATGATACATAAGCATCATATTTGGTAACATTTTCCCACTCACACAAATTGTCAGACCTAAGTTTTTGACCTTCAAATGGTAGCTGCAGAATTTCTCCAATTGTTCGAGTTTCTAGTTCGATATATTTGCCATTCACTTGAGATACCAACTTAAACCCTTCCTTCTTAAGGTTGCAGTAAAATACCCTAACTAAATCAGCATAGATTGGGCTATTATAACCTATGAACTCTTCCAAATGTTGTGCGCTAAGTAACTTAGGAAATTTAAAAGCTGAGAAGGAATCAAGTGTGCCATATTTCATTTATTAGGTTTTTATTCGAGTAGTGAATGTGAAAGCGGTCGACTTCTTCCGGTGAGTGAAGTAATCTTGATAGATTGGCAACATTTTCATTCTTAGCCTTCCTTTTTAAAGGACCCATTGAAGCATGCTTGGTTCGTGAACCTCTTTTTCGTGCACGCATGGTAAAGGTTGAAGAAGATGAAGTTTTTAGATTTTTGGGAAAATTTTGGGGATTTAGGGTTTTGATTTTGAGTTAAGAGTAATCTTAGATACAATTGACGATATTAGTTAGATTTGGGAAGGTTTGTATGTAAGATTGGATGAAGTTTTGGAGTAATAGAAATGGAGGAAGATGTGTATTCGACTATTGAGTTTTACGCAAATGACCTAAAAAACGTGAAAATGCTTATATATGGAGAAAATTTTGAATCTGTATTCGGCTACACACTGGTTGTTTCTTTTGGGTTGACACTGTTTTGCACATAATTTTACATTCCATAAGTAATTCTTTTATTGCATCTTGAGCATCATTACACTAAATAGGTATTTCATTATTAGCATCATTATTAATCCCCTTCCTTTTTTTTTTTACACCAAAATACCCCACTCCCAAATAATATTACCTGCCCTACTTTTTGGGAGTAAGTAGGAAGTCGCTGGCCCAAGGAGCGACCAACTGAAGGAAGAAATTTTTTAGACTTATTTGGAGGTCGCTGGCCCGAGGAGCGACCTCACACTAGGAGTGAATTTTTTTTTTTTTGACCCTTTTAATAATTATTATATCATTTTAATAATTATTACTATTAATTTAATAAATTCAAAATAATTAAATTAATAAATAATACTAATAATAATAATAATAATGATAATAAATAATACATTAATAATAATAATAAATAATACATTAATAAATAATAATAATAAATATTATTAAAAATGATTATAATTAAAAATAATTAAAATTAAAAATAGTAAATTATATTATAAATTTCAAAGAAAATATATTAAAAAAGAAAGAAAAAAATTATATTAATAACATGAAAAAAAATAGATTAAATTAACTAACAAAAATATATAGAGAGAAAAAACATCAAATTTATACTATTGATGTCCACTTAAATAACTTCCAGTTTCACATTAGGATGTTGTCGAACTCGTCTAGCTCTTTGAACGAGTTGAGGTTCTTCGGGTTCATCCTAATTTTGATCATTATCCTCAATGTAAGTTGTAGGTAGATTAGAACCACTATCATCTGCTTCCATATAATTTTGTGGCTAAGGATTATACATAGAATCAAACACGACATAAGCCGACTACATTTTAGGATTAAATGTTTCTAGTTTTCCGATTAGCGGTTCAAATTTTGTGAATGTTAAAAAAGTTTGTCAAGATTACTTAGGAGTTATCCCACATGAGGGAGCAACAAAAGGAAATTCTATTAAATTAAAGTGACTCTTGAGTCGGCTTATGCCGTGTTTGATTCTATGTACAATCCTCAATCTCAAAATTATATGGAAGCAGGTGGTAGTAGTTCTAATCCACCTACAACTTACAGGCTAATGATCAAAATCAGAATAAACCGGAAAAACCTCAACTCATTCAAAGAGCTAGACGAGATCGACACATCCTAGATGTGGAACTAGAAGTCATTTAGGTGGACATCAATAGTATAAATTGGATGTTTTTTTCTCTATATATTTTTGTTAGTTAATTTAATGTATTTTGTTTCATGTTATTAATTTAATTTTTTTAATGTATTTTCTTTGAAATTTATAATATAATTTATATTTTAATTTTAATTATAAACATTTTTAATAATAATAATAATTTATTATTATAATAATTATTTATTAATGTATTATTTATGTATTATTTATTATTATTATTTATTATTTTAATTATTTATTAATTTATTAAATAAATAATAAGAGTTATTAAAATCATATAATAATTAAAATGGCAAAAATAAAATAAAATTTACTCCTAGTGTGAGGTCGCTTTGGGACCAGCGACCTCAAATTAAGTCTAAAAATTTATTCCTTCAGCTGGTCGCTCTTTGGGCCAGCGACTTCTTACTGATCTCAAAAAAATAGGGCAATCAGGTAATATTATTTGGGAGTGGGGTATTTTGGTTTAATTATATTTAAAATATATTTAAAATATATTTAAAATATATTTAAAATATATTTAAAATATATTTAAAATATATTTAAAATATATTTAAAATATATTTAAAATATATTTAAAATATATTTAAAATATATTTAAAATATATTTAAAATATATTTAAAATATATTTAAAATATATTTAAAATATATTTAAAATATATTTAAAATATATTTAAAATATATTTAAAATCTAAGTTATTATTTAAATTAAATTTTATGAATGTGAAAATTTTACTTTTGTAATGTTTAACAATATAGGTTTTACACTTAAAAAATTTTAATTTTTAGTTTACGTTAAAATAACAAATAAATTTATTTAGGTTTATTTAATGTGAAAATTCGACTTTTATAATAAATTGAACTCAATACATGATGTATAACTAAACCATATCGGTATTTATTAGTTTATTTAGGCTTTTGATAAACTTTATATTGGTTAATAGTTATTATTAATATATTTGAATAGCTTAGTTTGATTGACTTGTTAAGAATATTCAAATAACATAACTTTTACTTAGTATTTTTAACAAACAATTATTAATTTTTTATATTCATAAAATATTAACTTAAATGATTTTTTTTTTATATATTTGAATTCTTTCCAAAAATCATTCTATAAATATATGATTTTCTTTGATCAAATATTCTAATTTCATGTATTAAAGATTATTTACTTTCAAAGAAAAGATTGATCGAAGGTACAATGTCTTTATTTATCCAAAAATTTCTTTTGAGATGTGTGTTGACGTTGCTGTTCATGCACAATGTTCTTGGAAATCATGTGACTATTACTAACAAATTGGAAACCGGTACGAACTTAACTGTTCATTGCAAGTCTGCCGATGATGATCTTAGAGTTCATGTTCTTCATTTTGATCAGTTGTATGGTTTTTCTTTTGGAGATACTTTTTTTGGCATAACACAATTCTATTGTTCCTTTAAGTGGAATAATGATCTTAAATGGTTTGACATATACATATCAGGTAGAGATGAATGTGAAACTTGCAATTGGAGTATAAAGCAATCAGGACCATGTTTGTGACACCCTAAACCCCAAAATAACATTTATAATAATACATACTAAATTATTTGAAGAAAACTTGCAGCGGATAAAGAAAATCTGTTAAAGAGAAGAAAAACTTTAATATCTAATTTAGGATATCACGTTTCTCTAAATACACATGTAACAATTCAACTTTTTTTTTCTTTCAATCAAATTAGTAAAATATCAATGAACTTGATTCAACTAGAATTTCTTGATTTAATTTCCAAGACTTACTCGTACTAAGTTTTCATATAAAAAGTCATTTATAATAACATAAGTAAAATACACATTACAACTCTTAATTCCCGGTATCACCTATCAGAGCGGAGTTTCTCCCAAACTTGAACTTCGAGACTCATTAACCTGTAATAACTGCGATTTCGCAAACGCAGGGCCAAGCCAATCAAACACAAACAACGAAGGAGGTGAGTTTTGAAATCATGTTGATAGTATAATATAAATAAGATGAAAACGCAATTAATCATCAATAAACCGTATCATTACACAAACATAGATCCCGGTGGACGGACAATTCAAATTGGCCATGTCCTCATAGATTCCCTCAACTCAACCCGAGACACATATACGTGACAGTCGAGGTAAACGTGTGTTGCGTGGTAGCTCCCGACATTTGGAGTGCTACCTCTAAGTCACCTAGGAATTCCCCACCCGAATACCTCCAAGGTCTAACAATCTTGCCTTAAGGCTCGACAGCAGACCGCCACGATCAGGCTCATTCAGTTGTACTTCCCCGGAATCACTAGGCTTGTCATGCCCTACCTATATGATGACAAAATAACCTCCACTTCACAAATTCACAATATTTATTTTCTCCCCTCGTTGGTATATGATACTCCATTAAAACCGTCATCTCAAACACAAATTGAAATCACCATTATTTCATCAACTATGGGGTTAATTCAATATTCTCATCACGGTTTAGAACATCACTATCATCATCATCACATAAACTCATCACAAATTTATAGCATCACTATCATCAATCAAACATTATCACAAATTTATAACGTCACAATTATTAATCGTACATCATCATCATTACATAAAACTATCTCATCTAATCAAACATATGCATAAAATTAATTCAACAACCAATATCACAATAATATCACACACCACACATTTAAAGAAATTAAATCAAATATCACAATAATATCAAATGCCACACATTTAACGAACTTAAATCAAATATCACAATAATATCAAATGTCATACATTTAACGAAATTAAATCAAATATCACAATAATATCAAATGTCACACATTCAAACAAATTAAATCAATCAACACCCTACAAATATTTCTATTCTATATTTTAATCTCACAATTTCCATATTTTCACATTAATTAATTTATCCCTCAAAGGGCTACTGCCATACGTAGCGAGCCTCGGATGAATCGTTGAGAAATACAGTTTTCCCGTTCATCTCACAATATATTACACTCATGAATTCAAACGCTCTCTCACCCCTTACCTTATTTCGACGCTTTCACACACGAATACAATTCCTCGAGCAAACAGCCTTTGTTCATTGACTCTTTGTCCATCAATCGATCTAACTCGACAGTTTATGGGTAAACGTTAAAAATAGTTTATGAGAAGATACTCTAAAAACTAAATTCGAAATTCGGTCAAGGAAACTTACCATAAATCAGAAAACAAATCATTGGATAAAATAGAAATTTTTCACACGGTCATTTTGGCGTTGGTTTCACTCAAATCGGACTTACGGTGAAGGAGAACGGTTCAAACTAAAGACTTTTATAAACGGAGAAGTCGGGTATTTTAGAGAGAAATTTGGATAGTTAAAAAATCTGAGGAAGTATGTTTATTTGACTACCTAAATGAATAAAACAACATACTGAAATTTTGACAAGAACAGATAAACTTTTCTGAAACAATTATCGATCATCGCTGTCAAACTATAGATTGTTGTTGTGTTTCTCTTTGGTTTTACGGCCGCCGTCAAACTCGCTTCCTTTTTTTGTTTGTTTGTTTTATTTTATTAACAATTAGGGTTCACAAATGGGTCAAACCCATTGGTCTCCTTTTAGGTTTTACTAGTTTTATTTTATTTTATTTTTAAAACTCAATTTCATTAATAAATCATTATTAATATTTCAAAACTAATAATTTATAAATAAAAATAATTAATCTTTTAAAATACATTATATCGCTCATGTAATCTAATACTTATAAAGCTAGCACATCATGTAAATCACCTATATAACGAAAAATTAATCACGAAGTTTATTAACATATATTTTATAATAACTTTAACATCAAATTAATTATTTAAAATCCTATTTAATTAATAAAATAGTTTATCATAAAATTTAGGGTGTTACAATTCTCCCCTTGTTAAAGAATTTCGTCCTCAAAATTTGCGGTGAGTGAACTAATATCTAACTTACCACTCTCAAGATTCGAACTTAGTCTACAAACATATTTAAGACATTCAATCTCCAATTAAGCACAACATGTAAAAATCAACTAACATAGCATGATAGAATACCATGACAAAATAAATCAATTAAACACAACATTTATCATTCAATTATGAAATAAAATATCACATTTATCATTCCATTATGAAATAAAATACCATAGAGTTACTCACTGTAATTTACATATAAAACATAACATAACATATAGATTTTGCAAATAATAACGTAGTTCATTTAGTTTGGTTAAATGAAACACATTCCAAGTACGTTGTCAATTTCAACTAGTTCTTTCAAACCAAATATTACTAGTTTTACTCCTTAAAATAAAGTCTAAAT
>NC_021166.2:45877255-45880301 GCF_000331145.2 Cicer arietinum
TTTTTAACTATTTAAAAATAAAATTAAAAGGTACTTCTAACAAAATAATGAGTTATCGTTTTCTCTTTTATTGACGATGAGTCATCGGGGTAGCTAGTCCCTCCTACTCATGTAGTCAACTACTTAAGGAACTATAACTACAGTCATTCAATTTCTAATATGGATAATTAAAAGTATCTTTAACGTGGTTCAGGAGTGCGAAGACGGCGCCATAACTCATACTCCTTACTTCAAGTTAAAAACTCACTTAATTACACATTGACAATAATTTATTGGTAATTTACAACTAGTTACAACAACAAGGAAATGACACTAGTATCAATATATAATCAATAATCCGATTAAAGAAATATAGAACTATTTCACTTTTAGATGCTCTCGACTACTCTAACTCTATACGCCAATTCCCAACAATTAGAACACTTGAAACACGAACAATTTAACATTTCCATAATCATATACACATTCAAATAACTAATCCAAAAATTAGCTCCAAGATTTTACGTTCATCTCATAAATCAAACAACGATTCAAAAAATGAAACATATTCTCATAGAGGTCTAACTGCTCCAAATTGATCACGATTAAATTTTCTTTTGAGTTAACCATCACTTAAAAGTTACAACAAATGGAAGCATATATAGATTTTCCAAATAGAAGATAAGATATATAATTATTTACTAGAAGATACAATACATTACCAAACCAAATTGAATCAGGTAGTGCAAAAATCACTTTCAAGATTACACATCATTCTAAAAATTAATTTCTAGACTTAAATTATTATTAAAAAAATATCACTAAACATTTAGCACCCAAAAATAATTCATTGAGAATTCCAAATTTTTCTTTAAATTATTTTTCCATAATTCAAGTCTAAATAAAAACAACTAAGATAAATCACGTTTCTAAATACAATACAAATAAAATAAATCACGGATATTTTTTAAAATCTATAAGATATCTATAAATTCATTCATATTTTAATCATCAAAACACATTTTTAAATAGTTCATCACTGTAAAAATTATTATTTTCAACTTATATTTTGAAATAAAATTTAAACTATATATATAGATAGATAGGAAATTTTACAATTAATTAACACTTGCAAAATAGTTCCAATTTATTTTCTTATTTTATCAAAATAGTTTCTATACGCATACCAATCTACATGAGGCACTCTACACATATCAACCTACATGATGCACTCTACACATACCAATCTAATGCATACCGTTCTGTTAGGTTAATTCATAAAAAAAAAAAAAAAAAAATCTACTTGTAAAATACATCAATTATAGAATCCAAAATTTAGATAACTTTTCAAAAAGAATTTCACTATTGAGAAGATTTTTAAAAACTCTGTTTTTTTTTTTCCTTTCTTTTTTACTTCTCATTCTCAATTAGTATACATTTTATCATTATTACTATTATAAATCACTGAAGGGTTCTTAAACTCTAAAACTCTAACATCGAGTCAAACTCTAATGAGTTCATAATATCATAATAATAGGGAAAAAAATCAATCATTTCAAATAAATATCCCAACAGCCTCACAATTCAATATTTACACCAGCCCCCTAAACCAACATAACAACAACTCTTTTCAATTTCTAAAAAAACAAGACAGAGTAAAACATGCTGAAAATTTTAAGCTGTTTTAACATTAAATAAAATCAATAGCATAGAATTATTGTTATTTTATAAATCAACAAAAATTCAACTCATTTTATCATTATTACTATTATAAATCACTGAAGGGTTCTTAAACTCTAAAACTCTAACATCGAGTCAAACTCTAATGAGTTCATAATATCATAATAATAGGGAAAAAAATCAATCATTTCAAATAAATATCCCAACAGCCTCACAATTCAATATTTACACCAGCCCCCTAAACCAACATAACAACAACTCTTTTCAATTTTCTAGAAAAACAAGACAGAGTAAAACATGCTGTAAATTTTAAGCTATTTTAAACATTAAATAAAATCAGTAGCATAAAATTATTTTTATTTTATAAATCAACAAAAATTCAACTCAATTTAATTTCTTTAAAATAATCAAGAGTAACTCAAACAAAAGTTATTTTCATCATATAAAATAAGTAAACTTTAACTCCTTCAAAATGTCATTTTTAAAAAAATTCTAAGTTCTACCAACCTCTAATATTCAAGAATTACTATTGCTAATAATATGAATTTTATACTATCTAAATCATGACGAACATTGTAAATTGTTTTCAAAACCAATATCAAAACTCTACTCATCTAGATACAACCATCAACACTTTCAAGTGATTTAAAGTTAACATTCATGATTTAAAATCGATTTTTTTCTTAACACAAGCCAACATAAAATAAAAATAAGATTTTTTTTGTTGTGTTTGATTCTATAACAATCCTCAGTCTCAAAATTATATGGATGCAGGTGGTAGTAGTTCTAATCCACCTACAACTTACAGGCTATTGATCAAAATCAGAATAAACCGGAAAAACCTCAACTCGTTCAAAGAGCTAGACGAGGTCGACGACATCCTAGATGTGGAACTAGAAGTCATTTAGGTGGACATCAATAGTATAAATTGGATGTTTTTTTCTTATATATTTTTGTTAGTTAATTTAATGTATTTTATTTCATGTTATTAATTTAATTTTTTTTAATGTATTTTCTTTGAAATTTATAATATAATTTATATTTTTAATTTTAATTATAAACATTTTTAATAATAATAATAATAATAGTTTATTATTATTATTTATGTATTATTTATTATCATTATTATTATTTATTAATTTAATTACATTTTAATTTATTAAATAAATAATAAGAATTATTAAAATCATATAATAATTAAAATGGCAAAAAAAAAAAATAATTTTACTCCTAGTGTGAGGTCGCTGCGGGACCAGCGACCTCAAATTAAGTCTAAAAAATTTATTCCTTCAGCTGGTCGCTCCTTGGGCCAGCGACTTCTTACTAATCCCAAAAAAATAGGGCAATCAGGTAATATTATTTGGGAGTGGAGTATTTTGGTGTAATA
>NC_021166.2:45881716-45931974 GCF_000331145.2 Cicer arietinum
TTAATTACTTTATTTTATAAAATAATAGTTTCGAAATATTAGCAACATTTTAGTAATGAAATTGTATTATAAAAAAATTATTAAAGAAATTAGTTTTGTTAATTATTGGTTTTATTTTATTTCAAAAAAATAAAATAAAAGAAAGGTATAAATTGTGTTGAAAGAGTAAAATGTGTTACAAGAGTAAAAGGTAATTAAATAATAATAATAATAATAATAATAATAATAATAATAATAATAATAATAATAATACTAATAATAAAATAATAATAATAATGAATAAAAATAAATAGGAAAAAGGTTTCCATCATCTTCTTCTTCTTATACACCACCGCATCCATAACCTATTTCCTCTCCATCTTCTCTCTTCGACCATAATTATTATAGCGAGTGTTGTGTAAAACCGAGACTATATTTGTGATCATTTTGATCTCCTCTTTCATTTCCAACCCGAATTGCTAGTTGAAAAGCCTTACTCCTCTTTATCAAAAATCATACCTCCACCTATTGATCAAGATTCCGGCCATCACGACTATCACCAACAAAAACCGAGATCATATTTGGACTACACGATACACCCTTTTCAATTACATATGCTTGAAATCGCCAACCGTTATAATTTAAAAATGGATTTCCACCATTGTCGCGGCCGTTTTCTTGAATTCCAGCCAGCATGTTAATCGTCTTTAAAAACTGATATCGTTTTCTATGGCATGGTGATCATTTTATCCATATTAATTGTGATTTAGTAATTAATATCAAATTGTTGACGTTATATTTATTTATTTTATTGTTTTGACTATTCTATAAAGGTAGTAGTATTTTATGTGATTATTTTGTAAAATAGTATAATAATAATTGTAGTTATTATTTTGAATATGAGAATTTTTGTTATTAGTTTATTTTAAAAGATTAACTACTTTAATTATTTTATTTTATAAAATAATAGTTTGAAAATATTAGCAATATTTTAGTAATGAAATTGTATTAAAAAAGTATTAAGGAAATTAGTTTTGGTAATTATTGATTTTATTTTTTATTTTTAAATAAAATAAAAGAAAAGAGTAAAATGTGTTTTATGGATTAAGCCGTATACTAGAGTAAAAGATAATTAAATAATAATAATAATAATAATAATAATAATAATAATAATAATAATAATAATAATAATAATAATAATAATAATAATAATAATAATAATAATAATAAAAAACAAAAATAAATAGGAAAAAGGTTCCCATCATCTTCTTCTTCGTATACACTACCACATCCATAACCTTTTTTCTCTCCATCTTCTCTCTTCGACCATGATCATTATAGTTGGTGTTGGGTAAAATCGAGACCATATTTGTAATCATTTTGATCTCCTCTTTCATTTACAACCTGAATCACTAGTTGAAATGCCTTACTCCTCTATTTCAAAAATCATACCTCCACCTATTGATCAACATTCCGACCACCACAACTATCACCAACAAAAACCGAGATCATATTATGACTACACGATACACCCTCTTTCAATTACATATGCTTAAAATCTCCAATCGTTACAATTTAAAAACGGATTTCCACCATTGTCGCGACTGATTTCTTAAATTTCAGCCAACATGTTAATTGTCTTTAAAAACTGATATCTTTTTCTATGGCATGGTGATTTTATCCATATTTATTGTGATTTAGTAATTAATATCAAATTGTTGACGTTATATTTATTTATTTTATCGGTTTGATTATTCTATAAAGGTAGTTGTAATTTATGTGATTATTTTGTAAAATAGTATAGTAATAATTGTAGTTATTATTTTGAATATGAGAATTTTTGTTATTAGTGTATTTTAAAAGATTTACTACTTTAATTATTTTATTTTATAAAATAATAGTTTGAAAGTATTAGCAATATTTTAGTAATGAAATTTTATTAAAAAAATATTTAGGAAATTAGTTTTTGTAATTATTGGTTTTATTATTTTTCAAAAAATTAAAATAAAAGAAAGGAGTAAAATATGTTTTATGGATTAAGCCATATACAAGTGTAAAAGGTAATTAAATAATAATAATAATAATAATAATAATAATAGTAATAATAATAATAATAATAATAACAATAATAATAATAATAATAATAATAATAATAATAATAATAATAATAATAATAATAATAGTAATAATAATGAACAAAAATAAATAGGAAAAAGGTTCCCATCATCTTCTTCTTCGTATAGTCCACCGCATCCATAACCTAATTCATTTCCATCTTCTCTCTTCGACCATGATCATTATAGTGGTTGTCGTTTAAAACCGAGACCATATTTATGATCATTTTGATCTCTTCTTTCATTTCCAACCTGAAACGCTTGTTGAAATGCCTTATTCATCTTTGTCAAAAATCATACCTCAATCTTTTGATCAAGATTTCAGTCACCACGACTATCACCAACAAAAACCGAGACCATATTTGGACTTCACGAAACATCCTCTTCAATTACATATGCTTGAAATCGCCAACCGTTACAATTTAAAAATGGGTTTTGATCATTGTCGCGACTGTTTTCTTGAATTCCAGCCAGCATGTTAATCGTTTTAAAAAACTGATATCGTTTTTGGATTCCTCTCGTTGAAACCTTCAAGAAGCACTACTCATTTGCGTGTTTTGGTGAAGTTGACGTTGGACCCGGTCGGCGCTCCAGCGCATCGATGAGGCCTTTCCTAATAACTTGTTTCACTTCGTTTTGAATATGTTTCTTCTCCTAATATTTTTATTAATTATGTAACACCGATTTTTATGTTTTGCATAAAATATCAGCCATATTTCAATGACTTTGCAAATTCGTCGATGCTTTTGGACTCATTCGTTGCGTGTTGTCGACATGTTGTGATTTCTGAAAATTGTTCTTATTCTTTTATAATAGGAAAGCATTAAACTGATGTATGAGTATAGAGTGAGTTCGAACTCAAGAGTTTAAATTAAGTGAGATAAATGGGAAAGTTGTATTTGTCATAATTCATTCGGGACTCGCTACGTACGACTGAAGTCCTTTGAGTAATAATTGACTAATGAAAAAACTTGAATTTGGTGAAGTTAAAATATGAGTTAGAAACTTTTTATAGTGTTGTTTGATTTGATTTCGAAGATCGTGTGGTATTATGTGTTTTGTTTATATCCACCCTTGATATGGTTATATGATACAAAATGTGATGAATTGTAATTATTTGCATTGCAAATGATGTGGTGTGTGTGTGAATGATCTAGTATTATTATCTGTGAGTGAAAAGTTTGTATTGTTGGAGCTTGTGTAATATGATGATAAATTTTGAATGTAAATATGACTATGAAAATATCCAATGATGATGTGTACTTGTTGACTTATGATGTTACCACCTTGATGAATATCATGACATGCATATTATGTTTAATTGAATAGTAATGAATTCGACTTGTGCAAATGATGATTCTTTTAATGGAGTGAGTAGCCTAGGACAACGAGGGGAGAATTTTGATGTTATTTGTGTGACATCCTAAACCCCAAAATAAGATATATAATAATTTATATCATATTTCTATAAAATTTACAGCGGATAAATACAAATCTGTTTTCAAGAAAATAAAAACTTTTATTTCTAATTTATGATATGATGTTTCTCGAAAATCAAAAGAAAAACTTTAAACTTATTTTCTCCATTAAAATAGTGCAATCTCAATAAGCCTTATTTAATTCTAAAAACTTACAAGTACTTCTAAGGTTTTCATACAAAAATTCGTTTCAAATTAAATAAGTAAAATACAAATTAAAACCTTTATTCCCGGTATCACCTATCAGAGCGGGGTTCCTCCCAAACTTAAACTTCAAGACTCATTAACCTGTAACAACTGCGATTTTTCAAATGCAAGGCCAAGCCAATCAAACAAAAACAATGAAGGAGGTGAGTTTCGAAATCATGTTGATAGTATAATACAAGTAAGAAGAACACGCAGAAAAAATCATCATAGAATCGTATCATTACACAAACATTGCTCAAGAAAAATATCACATTAAAAAGTCAAAATCATTCAAGGAAAAACAATACCTTTCACTATAACATCAAATCTTCTAAGAGAAATTATAATCACATGTGATACACATTAATCACAACAAAACAATCACAAGAAAATGCAATGATATGCATGAGCTTAGACTCTACTTCACAATGTGGTACCATTCTAACTCTGAAGTACTTCGTTAGGAGGCTTGATACTATACCACCATCCCGGTGGACGAACAATTCAAATTGGCCCTGTCCTCAAAGATCTCTTCAACTCAACCAGAGATACATATACGCGACACTTGAGGTAAACGTGTGTTGTAGGGTAGATCCTGACATTTGGAGTGCTATTTCCAAGTCATCTTGGAATTATCCACCCGAATACCTCCAAGGTCTAACAATCTTGCCTTAAGGCTTAATAGTAGACCGCCACAATCAGGCCCATTCAATTGTATTTCTCTGGAATCAGTAGGCTTTTCGGGGCCCTATCTATAGGATAACAAAATAATCTTCACTTTACAAATTTTTAATATTTATTTTCTCCCCTCGTTGGCCTATGATGCTCCATTAAGACCATCATCTCAAACACAAATTGGAATCACCATTATTTCATCAATTATGGGGCTACTTCAATATTCTCATCACAAACTTAATTATAACATCATTATCAATAGTCATACATCATCACATAAACTTATCACATTCTATAACATCACTATCATAAATCATACATAATTATTATCGAACAAACTCATATCACACAATGCATCCATCTTTTATTAATACTTGACATAAACTCATCTTATCAAACATATGCACCAAATTTATTCAACATCGAATATCACAATAATATCATATACCACACATTTAACGAAATTAAATTAAATCTCACAATAATATCAAATACCACACGTTTAAACGTAAATAGATAAAGTTTTCTAGAACTGTTATCGACCGATGCTGATTTTTTTTCTCAAGCATGAATGTGGTTGTTTTTGTTCCTCGGTCACTTCCTTCTTTCTTTTTGTTTTCAGTTAATTTTTTTTAATTAGGTATTACTATTGCATATAGGCCTAACCCATAAAATACATTTTACTTTTTTCTTTTATTTATTTAAATAAAATAAATAATTACCAAAACTATTTTTATAACATAATTACATTACTAAAATATTTCTAATACTTTAAAACTAATATTTTATAAAATAAAGTAATTAAAATAATTAATCTTTAAAATATATTAATAACCAAAACTCTCATATTCCAAATAATTAGTATAATAATACTTATTTTGCCAAATAAATTAAAATATTGTCATTATTAGAGAATAGTCAAAATTATAAAATCAATAAATATAATATCAACATATGATATAAATTATGAAATCATAATAAATATATATAAAATCACAATATAATAAAAAAGTATATAAAAATAAAGGAAATCTAACACAATATCACTATTATCCCAAGATAATTATTTATAAAATAAATAAATAAAAATAGAAAATAAATATAAATAATTGAAATATAACTATGTGCATACTTATCATCAATTAAATGCACATAAAAATATTACACTAAAATACTATTATTTTAAGAAAAATATATAAAATAATAATATAAAATATTTATCATTTATATCAATCATTTAATATAATATGTATCAATTAGCACATCATATAAAACATCCATATAACAAAAATTAGTCATAAAATTTATCAACATATATTCTAAAATAGTTTTAACATCAAATTATTTATTTAAAATCCTATTTTTATTAATAAAATAGTTTATTATAAAATTTAGGATGTTACAATTCTCTACTCGTTAAATGAACAATAACTGAACTGATATCTAACTAACCACCCTAAAGATTCAAATTTAATCTATAAACATGCTTAAGGTATTCACTACTCATTTAAACACAACATGTCAAAATTCAATTAGTTTAGCATGATAGGCTATCATGACACAATGAATCATTTAAACAAATGCAACTAATATTTCAATCATGAATGAAATACCACAATTATCCACTATAATTTTCAGAAGAAAAAATAGGCTTATAGATTTAGTAAGCACAAACTTACTACCTCAAGTTCAATGATGCGAGTGTTAACAATGAAAAAAGGAAGAAGAGAGACAGTCACTCTAGGGTTTCATAACATAGAATCAGCCAAACTTGAGTTAATTAAGTTAAAATGAGTATATATATAAAAGAATAGAAATATCTAAAATACGCTTACTACTAATATATAATAACATTATCTAACATCTCCCCTCAAACTAACGATGCATTAACATGGAGCATCAAGAGTTTGTCAATTAAAAAACAGAAACATTTAATGGAGTGCATCTTTGTGAATAAATCAGCAATCTATAAAGAAGAAGAGACAAATAGTACAGTAATGGTTCCATGCTGAAGATGATGACGTGTAAAATGACAATCAATTTTAATGTGTTTGGTGTGTTCATGAAAGACCGAGTTGTGAGCAATTTAAATAGCACTCTTGTTATCACAGTGTATCGGAGTTGGTTTAGAAAGAGAGATACCCATATCAGACAAAAGCGAACACAACCAAATTATTTCAGCGGAAGTGGATGCCAAAGCACGATACTCAGCTTCTGTAGAGGAGCGAGAGACAATGTCTTGTTTCTTACTCTTCCAAGAAATAAGAGAGTCTCCAAGAAAGATACAAAACTCTGTGGTGGACTTATGATATATGGTGTCACCAGCCCAATCAACATCAGAATAAGCTTGTAACTCTAATGACGATGATGATGGAAAGAGAAGGCTTTGAAATTGAGTTCCTCGAAGATAACGAAGAATCCGAATAACTGTTGCCCAATTTATTGTAGTGGGAGAGACAACAAACTGACTAACAATATGAATAACATAAGCAGTGTCAGGTCTGGTAATTGTAAGATACACTAAGCTGCCAACCAAAGTACGATACAAAGTGGAATCTGGTAAAGGAACATCATCCGAGGGGGCATATTTCACATTCAACTCAAGAGGAGTATTTACTGCTCTAGTATAAAAAAGACGAGCCTAGTCAAGAATGTTGACAATGTACTTGGATTGAGAAAGAAGGTAGCGTCTAGGAGAGTAGGCAACTTCAATCCCCAAGAAATAGCGAAGAGTTCCCAAGTCCGCCATCTCAAACTGTTTGGCTAACTATAATTTCAACTCATTGATTCCACTAACATCATCACCTGTAATAATCATATCATCAACATAATGAGAAAGTATAATGCGACCACAAGTGGTGGACCTTATAAACAATGCATAATCATGTTTACTAGAGCGGAAACCAAAAGAAGTGATCACAGTAGAGAATTTCTCAAACCAAGCTCGATGAGCCTGTTTAAGACCATATAGAGCCTTTTTTAACTTACATACTTCCCCTTGATTATGAGAAACTCCTTGTGGATGGACCATATAGACTTCTTCATGAAGCTCACCATTTAAAAAAGCATTTTTTACATCTATTTGGGAAATATGCCACTGACGAATAATTGCAACTACAATAAGAGTACGAATAGTGGTCAACTTGCCTACAGGAGCAAAAGTTTCTTCATAATCCATACCATATTGTTGAGAGAAACCCTTAGCAACAAGACGTGCTTTGTAGCGCTCAACTGACCCATCAGACTTAGTTTTGATCTTGTATACCCAACGATACCTAATAGAACGTTTTCCAAGAGGAAGAGGTGCTAATTCCCAAGTATTGGTTTTGTGCAATGCAGATAGTTCTTCTGCCATAGCCTGCTGCGAAAGAGGATCAAGAGCAACCTCTTTATAGGAAGAGGGCTCAAAAAAACTGTGAATAGAGGTTAAGAAAGAAACAAACAAAGTTGAGTAAGTGGAATAGACAAAATCAGGTAAATGAGTAGACTTACGTTGACGAGAGGGGTAACGACGAGGATCAACAATCGCAGGGGGTGGTTGGACAGCCGGGGGGACAAAAGGGATGTCATCATATGGAGTATTAGTATTTGTCCTGCAATTCTCAACATTACAATCACTAAAAGCATAATCATTAGGACCAAACAGATTAATATGGGTTAGTTCAGAACTCTTAGTAATCTGAGAATCAGAGGAAATAGAGTAAAAAGGGATGTGCTAAAGAAAAACAACATTACAAGATACATAAAGTTTTCTTGCATGAGGATCATAACAACGATAACCCTTTTGACCATCCCCATAACCAAGAAAAACACACATGGCTGAACGAGAAGACAACTTACTGCGCTTTACTTGAGGGAGAAGAACAAAACAAGTAGAACCAAAAACTTTCAAAGAATAGTAATCAGGGGTAGAAGCATACAATTTTTCAAAGGGAGACAAATCTGATATGATAGAGGGAATGAGCAGTCTCTATGATATGACGGTGTTTCCTTTCACCAACTCCATTTTGCTGAGGAGTATCAGTAAAAGATGTTTGGTGGAGGGAACGAGCAGTCTCTATAATACGACGGTGTTTGTTGAGCAAGTAATTCAGGAAGTTCATTAGAGGTATATTCACCACCTAAATCATAACGAAAACACTTTATAATAGAATTATGTTGAGTTTTGACCATTGCACGAAACATATGTTAAATGTCAAAAAATTCAGACTGATTTTTCATAAGATAAACCCAACAATAACGAGTATAATTATCAATAAACGAAACATAATATCTAGATCCACCTTTGGTGAGAATCAGTGATGGATCCTAAACATCATAGTGAACTAAATCAAAAGGCGCATATGGAAGAAAAACACTTTTACTAAACGGTAAAGCTGGAAGTTTAGCAAGTTTACAACCACAACAATATGAGATATCACAGGTTTGTAACTATCCTAAGGCTCTAGTAGAAGCCAAATATTTTAATCTAGAAGCAGAAACATGTCCAAGGCGAGAATGCCATAAATAAAAACTAGAAGATAAGGAATTCAAGCGAAAACTAGATAATAAGTCAGCAGTAGTTGTTGAGGCTGCATTATCTGGGAATCGCAGGTTATCCAAAACATAAAGTCCCCACTGTCTATGACCTGTCCCAATCAGCCTCCCAGAATGTGGATCCTGCACACAACAAGAAGTTGAAGAAAACATAACCGAATAACCGAGATGACATATTTGACTAACATAAGCAAGACTCAAAGTAAGATCAGGAATATAATAAACATCAGAAAGAGATATGTTAGGTGTGGAGACAAAACCAATGCTTGCTAGTGGCATAGGAGTGCCATCAGCAGTCATAACCGACACAGACGAGACAGGTTTCACAGACACAAAAGATTTATCATCGTATGTCATATGATGAGATGCTCCCGAATCAAGAATCCATATGGAATGAGATATACCTGACATATCAGAGGAGTTCAAACCTTTAGAAGAGGTGGCAGACATGGCATGTGATCGAGTGGCAAGAAGTTTTTGAAGCTGTTCTGCAATATCAGATATTTGGGAAGTAGTCTCAGATGAGTATACAAAACCTGAACTAGAGCCAATGGTAGGAGGAGCAGAAGCAACAACATTGGATGATGGCCCCCTAAAATTCTTCTTATGTGTACTCCCCAATTTCGGACAATGTGTTTTCCAATGTGCTTGAAAAGAATCATCCTTAGCACTAGCCATAACAAATAATGACAGGAAAATACGGCAAACACAATGTGTTCAAGCGCGATATCTCCCACTGCATATGTCATTTCGCCGATCCAGCCGTTGAAGACGAAGTCCTGAATGTTGGGAACCTGCTGTCCAAAAATCATCCCGATCCAACGGTTAACGAATGTGCAATCGATGTTTTTGTGAGACTGATTTAACAAAATCGGGAATAGGGTTACTCTTCTCTTTTCTCTTTTGGTGGTTGCCTTTCCTATCAAAATAGTTTCTCTCTTCTTTATAGTAGATCCCAAAATCAACCAAAGCTCTGATACCATGTTAACAATGAAATGAGGAAGAAGAGAGACAACCACTCTAGAGTTTCATAACATAGAATGAACCAAACTTGAGTTAATAGGGTTACAATGAGTATATATATAAAAGAATAGAAATATCTAAAATACCCTTACTACTAATATATAATAACATTATCTAACAGCGAAAGTTTGCCAAATAGATTGTTAACTTCAACTAACTACTCTAACAATGATTTTGTAGTTTTACTCTCTAAATTTTGTTTTTTAATAATATTATCAATTTCTCAACAAGTTTCACTTAAGTAAGAAAGATAGAGCAATATTTCAATTATTTCATACCTTTAAGAATTTCAAATACGAGATACACATAAGAATCTGTACCATGAACAAATTCATAGAAATCAAGAACTATAGTACATAAACATAGTGGAAGAGGACAAATATTTTCACATAGTTTCAAAACTCACTCCAACTATTATTCAAGTCACATAAACCATTATCAACATTCAACAATGATGCCACATAAGACTCATAATCACTCAAATTTGTATAAGAGATGAACATGATTTTTAACTATTTCAAAAATATATTTAACAAGTATTTCTAACAATAATAACAATAGGTTATTGTTGTCTCTTTTATCGATGATGAGTTATCAGGGTAGCTAGTCCCTCATACTCATGTAGTCCACTAGTTACGATAATCATAAATATAGTCATTCAAATTCAAACATGTATATTAAAAAGTATCATTAACCTGGTTCAGGAGTGCGAAGACGGCGCCACAACTCTTACTCCTTACCTCAAGTTAAAAATTCACTTAATTACACATTCACATTAATTTATTTGTAATTTACAAGCAGTAACAACAATACTTATATCAATATATAATCAATAATTCGATTGAAGCAATGTAGAACTATTTCACTTTTAGATGCTCTCGACTAATCTAACTCTATACACTAATTCCCAACAATTAGAACACTTCAAACACAAATAATTTAATACTTACATAATCAAATACATAATCATATACACATTCACATACTTAATCCAAAAATTAGCACCAAAATTTTAGTTCATCTCATAACTCAAACGATGTAACCTATACTCATAGAACTCTAACTACTTCAAATCAATCACGATTATATTTTCTTTTGAATTAATCCTCACTTAAAGGTTACAACAAACTAAAGCAGAGATTTCCAAGTAGCAGCTAAGATAAATAATTATTTACTAGAAGATACAACAAGCTACGAAAACAAATTGAATCTAGTAGTACATAAATCACTCTAAAAGTTATACATCATTCTAAAAAATGATATTTAGACTTGAATTATTATAAAATGTATCACTAATCATTTAGCGGGAAAAAAAAATCATTGAGAATTCAAAACTTTTCCTTAAATTACTTTTCAATAAATTACGTCTAAATAAAAACAACTAAAATAAATCACATTTCTAAATACAATAAAAATAAAATAAATCACAGGTATTTTTAAAATCTATAAGATTTCTAAAATTTCACTCGTACTATAATCATCAAAAACACATTTCTAAGTAATTAATCACTATAAAAATTATTATGTTCAGCTTATATTTTGAAAGAATTTAGAATCCAAAATACGTTGATTATAGAATCTGTAACACTCCAAATTTTATAATAAATCATTTTATTTATCTAATAGGATTTTAAACAATTAATTTAGTATTGCATGTGTTTAAAATATGTGTTGACATATAATTATGATTAATTTCCCTTACATGTATAATTGCTATAGTATGATAATTTTATAGAGATTTAAATTAGTGAATAAGATAAATTGTTAATATTGTATTTATTTATTCTATTTAATATTTTTTGTGTAAATTATTAGTATTGTAATATGAGTATTTTGGAGAATAATACTTTAATTATTATGGATGAATAGAATGAGTGAGTAATATAATTTTTTTAAAACTTAAATAATAGAAGTATAAGTTTGAGTTAGCTATCAACACCCCTTATATTTTCTGCCTCAGCTTGCTTTTCTATTGGGCTTTGTTGATTTTGTACCTCACTTTACCCAAAACCCCAAATCAGATTTTGCACCTCGTTTACCCTAAACCAAAATCACAAACAGATTTCCCGTTTTTACAGCCTTGCACTGCCGCCAGTAATGGGTCATCACCATCTTCACCAATTTCTTCCATTCCATGGTCGAATAACCCATCACAATTTCTTCCCGATCAATCATCTTCGTCTAGACCTGCTATATGAGATACTCATAATCAGAAAACAAGTCACAATACATCTCTAACAACCGCTACATGTGATATTTTTTGATAACCGTGAATTCCATCAATGTCCCCAAACACCATATTTGAAATCACTGTTCTCGACTCTTTCATCTATGGGAAGAACCGCAATCAAAATAACCAATCATGACCTAATCGAAAATTCTAACCATCGCCTTCAAACCTCGATTTTGGTCGTTGTAGTGTTGACCCGAAATAACGAAGATCAGTTATGTGACCTATGCGTCGAGAGCTTTGTCCTACAATATTCGTTTCTCAATTTAAGCAAAATATGTGATAACTCGTTATCGTCGGTGTTACAGTAAATGCTTTCTGATCAACCTCACATTCATTGTTCATTTGTTTTGACCTGTCATAATTAAAGTTAGATGCTGATGCAATTTTAATTTTAATTTCAGTGTTGTTATCCTTAAGCACCGTTTTGAGTCATCCATGTCGCTGCAATTTGGTTATTCTCTGGACCGCTTTCAAACGATTTATTTTTGGATTGCTCCGACATTGCTGAAACTTAATGCATACCGTAAGAAATCGTCAAATGAGGTATGGGCTGAGAGAGAGTTCGAATTCATGAGTGTAAATTAAGTGAGATAAACGGGAAAAACCGTATTTCCCATAATTCATTCGGGGCTTGCTACATACAGCTGAAGCCCTTTGAGTAATAATTAACTAATGAGAAAACTTGAATTTGGTGAGGCTAAAATACGAGTTAGAAACTTTTATAGGGTGTTGTTTGATTTAAATTTTGAAGATTGTGTGGTAGTTGAATTATTGTAGGATTGTGTATTTGACGTATTATGTGCTTTGTTTATATCTACCATGATATTGTTATATGATATAAAATATGATGAATTGTTATTAATTCAATATCAATTGAAGTAGTGTGTGTGAATAATTTAGTAATATCATATGTGAGTGAAAATCATATATTGATGGAGTTTGTGTATTATGATGATAAATTTTGAATGGGATATATGACTATGAAAATATGTATTGATGATTACTTGTTGAATTATGATGTTACCACCTTGAAGAATATCACGAAATGTATATTGCGTTGTATTGAATAGTGATGAACTTGACTTGTGTCAATGATGGTCCTCTTAATGGAGTGAGTAACCTAGACCAACGAGGGGAAAAAATAGATGTTGATAAATTTTGAAGTGGAGATTATTTGGTCATCATATAGGTAGGGCCTGACAAGCCTAGTGATTTCAGGGAAGTATAACTGAATGAGCCTGATCGTGGCGGTCTACTATTGAGCCTTAGGGCAAGATTGTTAGACCTTGGAGGTATTCGGGTGGGGAACTCCTAGGTGACTTGGAGGTAGCACTCCAAATGTCGGGAGCTACCATGCAACACATGTTTACCTCGACTGTCACGTATATGTGTCTCGGGTTGAGTTGAGGGGATCTATGAGGACATGGCCAAATTGAATTGTCCGTCCACTTGTGTGGTGGCATAGTATCAAGCCTCCTAACCAAGTACTTCAGAGTTAGAATGGTACCAAAGGAAGAGGAGGAGTCTAGAGTATAAGAGCATGCATAACATTACTTGATTTGTGTGTTTACTTACTTGATGTTATGGATTGTATCAATGTTTTACCTTGATCATTCTTATTGATTGTGATTTAATATGATACGGTGTTTACTATATTTTACAAGTTATTCTCAATTACTTTATACTATTACATGTTTTCGAAGCTCACCCCTCGTTGCTTGTGTTTGGCTCTTGCGAGAGCGCAGTCATTTCAGGTTATCATTTGGTGATCCATGCTCTGATAGGTGATACTGGGTGAGAGAAATTTATCGTATTTTATTGAGTTATGAAATTAATTTAGATTTTTGTAAATTCGATTGATCAATTGTGTTATTTTTATCTTTTATTCGGATGTAGAAATTAGTTGTCTATAAGTTAGCACGTATTTTTATGTTAGAAATTTTTATTTAATAAACCTCAACTGTATTCGATATTAAAGGATTTTTAATTGAAATTATTTTTATGCAAGCATTTGTGTAAGTGTGAATGTGACTACCTGAACTTTATAGTTTAAAAGAAAATTTTTATACTGTATTTTGGAACCGCTGCGAATCTTTTTCAAAACTAGTGTATTTTACTTTTTATTTCAATTTGGGTTTAGGGTGTCACAGAATCCAAAATACATTGATTATAGAATCCAAAATACATAAAATACATTGATTATAGAATCCAAAATTTAGATAACTTTTCAAAAAGAATTTCACTATTGAGATGACTTTTAAAAACTTTGTTTTTTTTTTTCCATCTTTTTCCTTCTCCTTCTCAATTAGCAGACATTTTATCATTTGACCCTTTTTTATTAGTACCATTATAAATCACTAACGAGGTTCTTAAAATCTGAAACTCTATGTCAAGTTAAACTCTGATGAGGTCGTAATATCAAAATCAATCATTTCAAAAAATATCTCAACACTTTCTCGGTTCAATATTCACACCACCCACCTCTAAACCAGCATAACAAAAACTCTTTTTGAATTTCTTAAAAATAACATTGAATAAAATTAGTAGTGTAGAATTATTGTTATTTTATAAATCAACAAAAATTCAACTCAATTTAATTTTTTAAAATAGTCAAAAGTAATTCAAACAAAATTTATTTTAATTTTTCAAAATAAGTCAACATTTAATTCTTCAAAATGTCAAAAATTCTAAGTTCTAGCAATCTCTAATATTCAATCATTAATATCAATTAATAATATGAATTTCCTAATATTTCAAAACTACTACTTACCTATGATATTCAAGAATTATTAATAATATGAATTTTCTAATAATTCAAAACTACTACTAACATTCTAAAATAATTTCGTTAACAAGATCAAAATATTAATAATCATGTTATGACCCCAAAGGCAAGTTCTCGATAGTTAGTATTAGTTCGATCAATTAATAATTTCAAACATATAGTTAGTAATTAAAAAAAACTATTTCTAACTATCCACTATAACAAAAGAACAAATAATTAAATTTAGAAACACAAGTCAAATCAAAAGATAATTAACTCAATCATGTCAATAATTCAAAATAACTCACAACAAGAATAAGCGAGTAGTTAACAATTAACAATCATATTTCATAAAATAATATTTTGGAATAGAAAAATACATTGCACTTCACACAATAATAATAGGTAACCGTTTCATTAGCAAGTAACAAAGTAAACACAATTAGCTCAAGATTGACAATTTACTAAGTGTTTCGACACAAGGTTGACAATTGACTAATGACACATAACCCGACCTGATTGGAGCTCTAATACCACTAACTACACCCTAAAATAATATATATAATAATTTATATCATATTTCTATAAAATTTGCAGCGGAAAAATAAAAATATGTTTTTCAAGAAAATAAAAACTTTTATTTTTAATTTAGAATATCACGTTTGTCAAAAATCAAAAGTAACACTTTAATTTATTTTCTCCATTAAAATAGTGCAATCTCAATAAGCTTGATTTAGGTATAATTACTTGATTTAATTATAAAAACTTACTAGTACTTATAAGGTTTTCATACAAAAATTCATTTCAAAATAAATAAGTAAAATACAAATTAAAACCCTTATTCCCACTATCACCTATCAGAGTTGAGTTCCTCTCAAATTTGAACTTCAAGACTCATTAACATGTAACAACTGCAATTTTGCAAACGTAGGGCCAAACCCGTCAAACACAAACAACGAAGGATGAACTTGATTTAAGTATAAATTCTTATTTTAATTCAAAAAACTTACTAGTAATAATGTTTTCATATAAAATATCATTTGTAATTACATAACTAAAATATAAATTACAACTCTAAATTCCCAGTATCACCTATTAAAGCGGGGTTTCTCCCAAACTTGAACTTCAAGACTCATTAACCTACAATAATTGTGATTTCGCAGACGCAGGGCCAAGCTTGTCAAACACAAACAACGAAAGAGGTGAGTTTCGAAATCATGTTAATAGTATAATATAAGTAAGAAGAACACGCAACAATCATAATAGACCGTATCATAATCACATTACGATATATCAAAATATTTAAGTAAATAGTATCATATTATAACATTAAAATCACTCAAGTAAAATCATCATCTCATTATATAATATGCATCAAATCATCTAAGAGTAATTATTATTACTTTTGAAACACATCAATCACAACAAAACAACCACAAGGAAATACAATGCTATGCATCAGCTTATACTCTAATTCGCAATGTGGTACCATTTTAACTCTGAAGTACTTGGTTAGGAGGCTTTATACTATGCCACCATTTCGGTGGACGGACAATTCAAATTGGTCCTGTCCTCAGAGATCCCCTCAACTCAACCCGAGACACATATAAGCTACAATCGAGGTAAACATGTGTTGCATGGTAGCTCCCGACATTTAGAGTGCTACCTCCAAGTCACCTAGGAGTTCCCCACCCGAATACCTCCAAGGTTTAACAATCTTGCCTTAAGGCTCAACAGCAGACCGCCACGATCAGACTCATTTAGTTGTACTTCTCCAGAATCACAAGGCTTGTCAGACCCTACCTATATGATGACAAAATAATCTCCACTTCACAAATTCTCAATATTTATTTTCTCCCCTCGTTGGCCTATGGTACTCCATTAAGACCGTCATTTAAAACACAGATTAGAATTACACTTATTTCATCGACTATGGGGTTACTTCAATATTCTCATCACAATTTATAACATCACTATCATTAATCAGACGTCATCACATAAACTCATCACAATCTTATACCATCAATCTCATCAGTCATACATCATCACATAGACTTATCACAATTTTATAACTTCATTATTATTAATTATACATCATCATAATCAGATAAACTTATCAAAATGCATTCACCTTTTATTATCACATCACCTAAACCTGTCTAGTCAAACACATACATAAAATTCATTTGACATCCAATATCACAATAATATCAAATATCACACATTTAACGATATTAAATCAAATATCACAATAATATCAAATGCCACACATTTAATGAAATTAAATCAAATATCACAATAATATCAAATGCCCAACATTTAACGAAATTAAATCAAACATCACAATAATATTAAATACCACACATTTAACGAACCAATCAACACCATATAAGTATTTCTATTCCATATTTTAATCTCACAATTTCTATTTTGCACATTAATTAATTTATCACTCAAAGGGCTACTGCCATTCTTAGCGAGCACTGAATGAATCGTTTGGAAATACGGTTTTCTTGTTCATCTCACAATATATTATACTCATGAATTCAAACACTATCTCACTTCTTACTTTATTTCGACGCTTTCACACACGAAACTCTCAATATAACAAAAACATATTACTAATAATTGAAACTCTCATATTCAAAATAATCTCTACAATTGTACTTATTTCACAGAATACTCAGATTATAATAATACCATCATATTAGAAAATAGTCAAAATTATAAAATAAATAAATATAACATCAATATTTTATATTAATTACTAAATCATAATAAATATATATAAAATCACAATGTCATAACAAGTATATAAAAATAAACAAAATCAAACACAATATCAATTTTATCTCAAGATAATTATTTATAAAAAATAACTAAAAATAGAAAACAGTTATAAATAATTGGAATATAACTACGTGCTTACTTAACATCACGGGCACAGAAAAATATTACATTAATTGGGTACGCGTATATACACGTAAAACCACATAAAATCTTTATCTTTAAAATATGACACTAAAATACTATTATTTTTTTTTCAAAATATATCAAATAATAAAATATAATATTTATTATTTATATCGTTCATTTAATCTAATATTTATAAAACTAGCACATCATAGAAATCACCTATATAACGAAAATTATCCCAAAATTTATCAACATATATTAAAAATAATTTAACATCAAATTAATTATTTAAAATCATATTTAATTAATAAAATAGTTTATTATAAAATTTGAGGTGTTACAACTCTCCACTTGTTAAAGAATTTCGTCCTCGATATTTGCTGTGAGTGAACTAATATCTAACTTACCACCCTCAAGATTCAAACTTAGTCTATAAACATATTTAAGACATTCAATCTCCAATTAAGAACAACTTGTAAAAAATCAACTAACATAGCATGATAGACTAACATGACAAAATAAATCAATTAAACACATAACATTTATCATTCAATTATGAAATAAAATGCTATCACATTTATCATTCAATTATGAAATAAAATACCATAGAGTTACTCACTGTAATTTACATATAAACATAACATATAGATTGTCAATAATAATGTAGTTCATTTAATTTGGTTAAATGAAACACATTTCAAGTACGTTGCCAATTTCAACTAGTTCTTTCAAATCAAATATTACTAGTTTTACTCCTTAAAATATAGTCTAAATCCTATCACCAAACATTCAATAAATTTAACTTAGATATGACAAAGAGAACAATTTTTAAAATATTAAACACGTCTTACAACTTAATAATATTATAATAGATTGACAATCAATTACTCTATAAAAACATACTCTGTATATAATCAAGGAGAAAGGAAGAAAAAAAACTAATGATAGAGATACTATTTCCCAATAACACATATTTAATAATTAAATTCATTCAAATGAAATAAGCAATTAATATGTTTTTTAACTATTTAAAAAAATAAAATTAAAAGGTACTTCTAACGAAATAATGAGTTATCGTTGTCTCTTTTATTAACGATGATGAGTCATCGGGATAGCTAGTCCCTCCTACTCATGTAGTCAACTACTTAAATAACTATAATTGCAGTCATTCAAATTCAAACATGAATAATTAAAAGTATCTTTAACGTGGTTCAGGAGTGCGAAGGCGGTGCCACAACTCCTAGTCTTTACTTCAAGTTAAAAACTCACTTAATTACACATTTCTAATAATTTATTTGTAATTTACAGATAGATATAACCACAAAAGAAAGGACACTTGCATCAATATGAATCACCAATTAAAATAAAGAAATATATAATTATTTCACTTTAAAACACTCTCAATTACTCTAAAAACTATTCACAAATTCCCAATACTTAAAACGCCTGAAACACAAACACTTTCACATTCACCTAATCATATATACATGCATATAAGAAATTCAATAATTGGCATCATGATGTAGAATATTCTCTTAGCAATCCAACAACTACAAATTTATCACAACTAAAGTATTAATTAATTTGTTTTTTTTTGTTGAATCAATCTTTAACATTTAACAAAAATTGAAACAAGATTTTTCAATTAGCAGGTAAAGTAAGCAACTATTTTTTTTTTTACTCGAAGTTAATATAACAATCTTAAAACACAAATAAATCTCGTAGTACATAAATCATTTTAGTAGTTAATCAATACTCTAAAATTAGATTTCAAATACTTAAATTATTTTAAAAGAATCACTATTCTTTTAATACCATAAAATAATTTTTCTTTATAATTCAAAACTTTTCCTTGGATTACTTCTTAATAAATCATACGATTTTTTTTAAATACTTTTAAAATCAATAAGATTACTAAAATTTCACCAATATCTTAACCACCAAAATACCTCTTAAGATATTTAAGCACTCTTAAATTTTTTTTTCAACCTATATTTTGAAATTAAATCAAATCATGTATATAAAATTAAATACAAAATTTTATAATTCACCAAGACTTCTAAATTAGTTATATCTTTTTTTTTTCTTTCTGATTTTTAAAAACTATTTTTACAACAAATCTTCTAGATTATTTAAAAAAAAAACAGCACATAGTAAAACTTGGCGTAAATTATTTTTCTCTTGGCTAATCGAAATTTTAAATAAAATCATCATAAATATATATTTTTATTATTATTCTAAGAATCAACACAACTGCAACACAATCTAATTCTCTAAAATAAGTCAACAATAATTCACTCTATAAAATATTTCGTTTTACAAATAAATCAAATTTAATCCCTTCACAATTCTTTGTTTCTAAAAGTCTAACTATAAAATTTCAACCAACCTTGGATGTTCAAGAATTACTATAGCTAATAATATGAATTTTATACTAATTCAAAATAACAACGAATGTCCTAAATTTATTTCAAAAGCAATATAAAAACATTAATCATTTAGATACAACCATCAACACTTTTAAGTTATTTAAAATTCAAATCCACACTTTAAAATAAACTATTTTAACTTTATTTTTTATTTTCCTTCTCTTTCTCAATTAGTAGACGTTTTATCATGTGACCCCCTTTTTTTTTAGTACCATCATAAATCACTACTGAGTTCTTAAAATCTAAAACTCTAATATCAAGTTAAATTCTAATGAGTTCATAATATCAAAATCAGTCAATCAATAATTCCAAAGGAAATATTCCAACACATCCACTATTCAATATTCACGTCAGCCCCTCTAAACCAACATAACAACAAATCTTTTTGATTTTCTTAAAAACAACACATAGTAAAATATGATGTAAATTTTCAGCTATTTTAAGTAGTAAATAAAATCGATATTATTATTGTTACTTTATAAACAAACTCAATTTAATTTTTTTGAAATAGTCAAGAGTAATTCAATGAAAAGTTATTTTTCATTTTACAAAATAAGTCAACTCTAACTCCTTCATGTAATTTTTTTTTCTTCTAAGTTCTACCAGCTCTAATATTCAATAATAATTATTATTATTAATATGAATTTCCTAATATTTCAAAATTACTGCTAACTTTCTAAATTGACTTCATTAGCAAGATCAAAACTTTAATAATCATGTAATGACCCTATAAAGACAAGGTCTATCAATCAATAATTAGTATTATCTCAATTAAATTAATAGTTTCAAACATATAGTTAGTTAATAAAAAAAAATCATTTCTAACTATCCACTATAAGAAAAGAGCAGCAAATCAAAGTTAGTACCACAAGCTACAAGTCTGATCAAAAGTTAATTAGCTTAATCATTTTAACAATTCAAAATAACTCAAATCTCAACAAATACACAACACAACCAGAACGAGCAAGTAATTAACGATAACAATTATATTCAAAATTAAGAGAATCCACAACATAATCAGAATAAGCAAGTATTTAACAATTAACAGTCATCTTTCAAAAATCATGTATTGTAATGGAAAAATACATCACACTTAACACAAGAAAAATATATAAGTGTTCTAGTACCTAGCAGGTAACACGGGTAAACACAATTGGCTCAAGGTTGACAATTAAATAAGATAACTTACACATAACCAACTCGGTCTGATTGGACAGACCTACTCTGATACCACTAATGTGACACCCTAAACCCCAAAATGACATATATAATAATTTATACTAGATTTTTTTGAGTAAAATTCGTAGCGGATAAAGAAAATTTATTTACAAGGAAATAAAAACTTTGCACTACGCGAAAAAACGGCTTTTACAGCGTTTTTTTTAAGCCATTTACAGCGCTTTTTCAAAAAAATAAGCGCTGTGGAAACGAGCGCTGTAAATGATACAACAGCGCTTTTATAAAAGCGCTATAAAACATGTAAATACAACGCGCGCTTGTTATGCACATTTTACAGCGCTTCTTCACAAAAAGCGCTGTAATATGCACCCCGTCATATGAGTTACGGGTGTGCATATTACAGCGCTTTCTCACAAAAGCGCTGTAATATGCCCACCCATAATTTCATATATGGGTGTACATATTACAGCGCTTTCTCGAAAAAGCGCTGTAATATGCACCCCGTCATATGAGTTATGGGTGTACATATTACAGCGCTTTCTCGAAAAAGCGCTGTAATATGCCCACCCATAATTTCATATATGGGCGTACATATTACAGCGCTTTCTCGAAAAAGCGCTGTAAAATGCCCACCCATAATTTCATATTATGGGTCTGCATTTTACAGCGCTTTTCTTGAACATATTACAGCGCTTTCTCACGGAAGCGCTGTAGAAGGTGCACCATTAAAGCGCTTTAGAACAACATTTTACACCGCTTTTTAAAAAAAGCGCTGTAAAATGTGTTATTTTTTTTTTTTAAACGCTGTAAATTAATTATTTGAAATGAAAAATGCTTTTTAGCTTTTTATGGCACTTTTTTTAAAAAGCGCTGTCTTTTATCTTTGTACCCAAAATTATTTTTGATCCAAAATCACTTCACAATCAGTAGAACAGAACATATTACAGACAATCAGTAGAACAGAACATATTACAGACAATCAGTAGAACAGAACATATTACAGACAATCAGTAGAACAGAACATATTACAGACAATCAGTAGAACAGAACATATTACAGACAATCAGTAGAACAGAACATATTACAGACAATCAGTAGAACAGAACATATTACAGACAATCAGTAGAACAGAACATATTATAGACAATCAGTTCACACAATCAATAGAACATAAATCAGAACTCTGTAACTTTTTTAACATATATGTAACTCTGTAATTTACAACCTAAGTAACTACATTCAGATACATATATACAACCTAATTTACAACCTAATTACCTACATTCAGATCCATTATATAATAACTAACAGATCCATTATATGCATATATTGTGTCCTATGATCATTTACATATAATAACTAACAGAATATACATTATATGCACTAGCTACCATATAATATTCAGATCCCTTGCCCAGCACAAGCTATTTCCCAGAAAATCAAATAATTTTCATGTCAAGCACGTACTGACACCATTCTTCCTTTAATTCCATCAGATCTTCCTCAGAATATGATGGACTGGAATTGGCAAAGTACTGCAATATAAAAATTGAACATATTATATTAAGTTAGTATCAAATATATAGATAATTTATATATGAAAATCATATAATGCAAATACCGTACCGTTTCTGGGATAATAGTTTTATTCTTCTCAACAATCTCCTTCATGAATCTCAATATGTAGTACCCACAGTCGATGTTATTTGTTTGACGAGGGCACTTTATTGAGATCCATGTAATGTTATTAGACTTCTGCTTCGACACTTTAGCACCTCTTTGAGCTCGATAAACTTTTAAGGCACTATCGAATGAATAAATGTGATTATTAGAGCATGAATATTTATATATATATATATATATATAAATATTCATGCTCTAATAATCACATTTATTCATTCGATAGTGCCTTAAAAGTTTATCGAGCTCAAAGAGGTGCTAAAGTGTCGAAGCAGAAGTCTAATAACATTACATGGATCTCAATAAAGTGCCCTCGTCAAACAAATAACATCGACTGTGGGTACTACATATTGAGATTCATGAAGGAGATTGTTGAGAAGAATAAAACTATTATCCCAGAAACGGTACGGTATTTGCATTATATGATTTTCATATATAAATTATCTATATATTTGATACTAACTTAATATAATATGTTCAATTTTTATATTGCAGTACTTTGCCAATTCCAGTCCATCATATTCTGAGGAAGATCTGATGGAATTAAAGGAAGAATGGTGTCAGTACGTGCTTGACATGAAAATTATTTGATTTTCTGGGAAATAGCTTGCTGCTGGGCAAGGGATCTGAATATTATATGGTAGCTAGTGCATATAATGTATATTCTGTTAGTTATTATATGTAAATGATCATAGGACACAATATATGAACATGCATATGGATCTGAATGTAGTTTAGGTTGTAAATTAGGTTATATATATATACGTATCTGAATGTAGGTAATTAGGTTGTAAATTAGGTTGTATATATGTATCTGAATGTAGTTACTTAGGTTGTAAATTACAGAGTTACATATATGTTAAAAAAGTTACAGAGTTCTGATTTATGTTCTACTGATTGTGTGAACTGCTTATGGTATTTGAATATGTTTTGTTGTTGTGTGCACTGATTGTGAAGTGATTTTGGATCAAAAATAATTTTGGGCACAAAGATAAAAGACAACGCTTTTTAAAAAAATAACTGCCAATAGCGTCGCTTAAGAACTTCATATCTCCATCGTTGTCCGGTATGGGCAACGGTGCAGTTGGTTCGAAAGCAACCGTAGGCGATACTTTGACATGGCCCGCGGGGATCGGAATATTGTGCAATACTTCTCCCGAAGTATTGTGCAATATTCCTTTTCCCACCTTCCGTTGAGTCGGCGAGGACAAGTATAGGACACATGTAGTGACACCCTACATCAATAGTTAAAACATAAGTACAGTTAATATATAAGTTTGTTTAATACATAAGTAATTACATAAGCAAGTAAGTAGTAAGTAATTAATTACCTCGGGAATACTCTTCAAACCGACGTTGCAACTCCCGGTTTCACTCTCCATTTGTATTTCAGGTTGGAGCTGAACCGGAAGTTGCTTGTCTTTATTCGTATTCACCAAGAGTGCCACTTGCTCCGATAAGATTCTGAGCTTCTCTAATACTTCCTCGTTGGAAGGTTTTTGGCGCTTCTCTTGAGGAAAAAAGCTTTTGGGAGTTACGCCAAATCCTTTCCCCCTCACTCGACCGGAATACTCAGGGACATTAAACACTTTCCCAAGAATGTCCCTGCACGTATCCTTGTTGCCCTCTTGAGTTTCAGAACTTTGTTCAATAGTTTCCTAAAATACATGTAACATTAAAAAGATAAGTTCAATAGCATTTTTAAAATACAATATTAAAAAATATTAAAGTGATAATATACTTACACAAAGTTCTACAACTTTCTTGACATTTTCATTATCAACCACTCCTTCTTTGTTAACACGCGCTTCCTTCCATAAGATATGACGACCCAAGGGTTGATCGGCTTGGGTGTCTTTTCTCTATTCGTTAAAATCATAAACAAAATAATACAAATTAGTTACACACTATAGTTTATAATACAAATTACAAGTGATGTTTAATTACTTACAATTTTTTGTTCAAGGCGTGCATATCCCATACGTGATTTCTTGTATGGGTGTTTTGGGTTGCTTGCCCGTTCGCGATTTGCCTTACTAATATTCTATATAAAAAAAAAATAGCAATTGTGTAAAAATTTAAAATACGCTACGAATATGAATAATAAAACACAAATGCTAATAAATTAATCACTTACGACAAACGCCGGGTCAGAACGTTTGGAAACAAATGCACTCCATTCATCCTTTGATATATAATGTTGATATATCTTTGGAGGTTCAGCATTTGTGTTTCCTTCTCTATCTTTTAGATAGAAATTTGAGAGATGGGATCTAAATCCACGATGGATTTTCCCAGCAACTCTCAAAACATATGACTTTCGTTCCTCATCAAGAACAAAAGTGGTCTGCAATGAAAACAATTATAAGTAATGTATTTTACAGAAAAAAAATTATAAATGACAAAAGAGTAGATCAAAATATTTACTTGAATGTCATTCCAGATGATATCTTTGGCATCCTTCAACGCCTTATCTCTCCAGTTGTCTATTGTTATTGGGACATTTTGACGAACAACAGCCCCAATGTAGCTTACAAACATGGAGCTGTTGGGGTCAACTGGCTGACCACTCTCGTTCCAGCCAACCTAATAAACTCATATAGTAAGTACATGCCCTAAACCCTAAAAAAAGATAAAAAAACACACAGCAAACAGAGTATATATAGTATACCTCAAATTTAATGCCACTGCTCCGTGCTTTAATCACCCTTTGCATGATAGTTGCACCACGTTTGACTTCTTTTTCGTAAGTCTTAGAGGTGCCAACTTCTTCATTTTGAACTTCTAAATCTTTGTTTGTATCCATTTAACTACAACAAGTTCAACATGCACTTTAGTATAACATCAACAAGCTCAACATGGATCATGCATTATTATAAACAAACTCAACATGTATCAGTATATCTTAAAAAAGCTCAACATGCATTCTAATGATTACAAAAATTTAATAACATCAATACCTGAATAATGATGGTTCGAAGAAAGACGAAATGCAAAGAAAAGAGGGTTTGCAGAAAGTTCACAGAAATATGGTTCACAGAAATACGGTTTGAAGAAATACGTAATGAGGGTTACGTATTTCAATGAAAATATATTGTGTGAAATGGGAGAGATGATCTTGGATGGAAATAAGGTTCGAAATGAAGGAGATGATCGTGGAAATAAGGTTCGTAAAGGACGGGATGATAGGGTTTGCAAAAGAAGAGAAGAAATGAAGGTTGAGATGAAGGTTACGTAATGAAGAGGAAACTGAAGAGGTAACTGTTATATATACGTAACACTTTTACAGCGCTTTTTATAAGCCTTTTACAGCGCTTATTTTGTAAAGCGCTCTAAAAGGCTTCTTTAGTTAAATTTTTAAAAGGCTCTTTTACAGCGCTTTTTTCAAATAAGCGCTGTAAAAGACCTCCGTGTGTTATTATGTTATTTGAATGCCTTTTACAGCGCTTTTTTCAAATAAGCGCTGTAAAAGACCTCCGTGTGTTATTATGTTATTTGAATGCCTTTTACAGCGCTTTTTTCAAATAAGCGCTGTAAAAGACCTCCGTGTGTTATTATGTTATATGAATGCCTTTTACAGCGCTTTCACACATAAGCGCTCTAAAAGGCTTCTTTAGTTAAATTTTTAAAAGGCTCTTTTACAGCGCTTTTTTCAAATAAGCGCTGTAAAAGACCTCCGTGTGTTATTATGTTATATGAATGCCTTTTACAGCGCTTTCACACATAAGCGCTCTAAAAGGCTTCTTTAGTTAAATTTTTAAAAGGCTCTTTTACAGCGCTTTTTTCAAATAAGCGCTGTAAAAGACCTCCGTGTGTTATTATGTTATTTGAATGCCTTTTACAGCGCTTTTACACATAAGCGCTCTAAAATGTCTCTTTATGTTAATTTTAAGAGGCTCTTTTACAGCGCTTTTCCCAAATAAGCGCTGTAAAAGACCTCCGTGTGTTATTATGTTATATGAATGTTTTTTAAAGCCTTTTACAGCGCTTTTCCACATAAGCGCTCTAAAATGTCTCTTTATGTTAATTTTAAAAGGCTCTTTTACAGCGCTTTTTCCAAATAAGCGCTGTAAAAGGCCTTATTGTTTTTGTGTTTTGTTATGTTATGTTATTTTTTAAACAAGCTCAACATGCATGCAAAACCCACATAGTAGTAACTGGTCACCACAAAAATCCCTTCCTCTTCACCAAACTCTTCTCCTTTTATGCATCTTCTTCACAAACATCAAAGCTTACTCTTTCACAATTCAATCTCCACCTCAACACCCTTTTTATCTCTTTACATTCTCTTTCCTTCTTAAATCGAAACTTAATTGGTATTCAGGATCATTGCCATGTTGCGAAAAATGGGTTTGTGTCTGGTGTTTTTGGGGATTCCCATGATGCGTACAAGGTGTTTGAAGAAATGGGTTTGTGTCTGATGTTTTTTGGATTCCCATGATGCGTACAAGGTGTTTGAAGAAATGGGTTTGTGTCTGATGTTTTTTGGATTCCCATGATGCGTACAAGGTGTTTGAAGAAATTAGGTGTCTGATGAATATTATTTTTAAAGCTTTTTTACAGCGCTTTGTCAAATAAGCGCTGTAAAATGTCTTTTTTACTCACTTTCAAAAGAGTCGTTTACAGCGCTTTGTGTGAAAAGCGCTGTAAAAGGTATAAAACACTCATTATTTTATTTTTAAAAGGATCTTTTACAGCGCTTTTTAAGATAAGCGCTGTAAAATGTCTCTTTATTTTATTTTTGTGTTTGGTTTATTTGGGTTGGGATGACATTAAAAACATTTTTATCATTGTTTATTGGATTAAAAATATTGTTATCATTGTCTTTATCACAATACTTTAGGAGATGATGAATTATTAGAAATGAGTATTCTGAAGAATCTATATATATATATGCACTGAGCAAAAGAGAATCTCTCTATTCAGTTCAGTTCAGTTCATGTAAATTACTAATTTATATTCAGTTCAGTTCATGTAAATCAAGCTAAATATAAAACACTCATTGTTACATGAACTTGGTATAAAACACTCAAATCAAGCTAAATATAAGCAGAAAATAAATTAATCAGAAAATAAATTAATCAGAACTTAGTATAAAACACTCAATTCAGATTACATGCATATTTACAATAACACAGTTCAGATTACATGCATAGCTTATATAAAACAATTAAACATATATATACATTAAGATGCCCTTCTTCTTTTCCTGGTGACATTCACATTTGTTTGTCCATTTACAATACGAAACGATGGATTAATCCAAATTCCCTCATCATGATCATCTCTAAGATATAAACCATCATCAGTTGAATCAATTTCATGTGGTTGTTGTGATGTTGCAAATAAAAGATCATTACCAACATCTTCATCATTATTGTTATCATCACTTATTTTATTGGTCGATAGGACAACAGACCATTTATCATTAGAAGGATCAGTGACATAAAACACTTGTTGAGCTTGCGACGCTAAAATAAAAGGCTCGTCTTTGTATCCCACCCTATTAAAATCGACAAGCAAGAATCCTGACTCATCAATCCGAACGCCATTATTATTATCGACCCACTTGCAACCAAATATGGGAACACGAAACATTGTGTAGTCTAACTCCCATATGCGCTCGATAACCCCAAAATATGATAGATTTGCATATATTGGGTTTTTGTCTTTTGCACTTGAGACATGCATCGCTTCAGCTACGAGAGTGACTCCACTATTTTGCATAGTGGTCTGATCATCTTGTTCTTTGGTATAAAATGTGTAGCCGTTAATAACATAACCAGTGTAAGAAAAGACATGTAAGCTCGGACCATTTGCTAGCCACCTCAATCTATTTGAAATTGATCCGGGGTCTATATCAAATTTTGACATTATGTGATTTTTTAACCATGTTACAAAACTTCGATTGTGCTCTCGAGTTATCCAATTTTGATTCCTATTCATGTTCAAACGAGATAACTGATCAATGTGTATTGTAACATACGGTTGAACCTCATCATCATTGTGCAGAACATACAATTGTGCCTGCTCCCATTCTGTCCTTGATATAGTCAGTAGTCTCCTTCCAGTTATCCCTTCTCCTGATAGTCTTCCCGAATGACGAGACATGGGAAGCCCTATGGATTCAACATTGGACAGATATTCAGTACAAAATTCAGCAGCCTCTTCAACAATGTATCGTTCAGCAATACAACCTTCTGGTCGACTTCTACTTTTTACGTACCCTTTTAATATTTTCATATATCGTTCTATCGGATACATCCATCTCATATAAGCTGGCCCACAAAGTTGTGTCTCCTTAACCAGATGAACAGTAAGGTGAACCATTATATCAAAAAACGATGGTGGGAAATACATTTCAAGCTCACACAAAGTAACAACAATTTCCCTCTGCAATGTCGGTAATTTCTGAGGGTCGATCACTTTACTACAAATTTCCCTGAAGAAGAAACATAATCTAGTTAAGGCTAGTCGAACTTTTTCAGGTAAAATGGAACGTATACCTATTGGTAGCAAATGCTCCATTATAATATGACAATCATGGGTCTTCAAACCTTTTAACTTGAGGTCTTTCATACAAACCAAATTTTTAATGTTCGAAGAGTATCCTTCTGGAACTTTAACTTCGTGTAGAAATTTACATAAAACAATTTTTTCCTTTCTAGATAGAGTATGAGCGGCTGGAGGTAGATATGTGCGATTTCCTTTCTTTACTGGAGCCAGTTCATTTCTTATTCCCATATCGACCAAGTCCAATCTTGCATTGACGCCATCTTTAGACTTTCCTGGAACATTGAGTAACGTACCAATAACACTTTCAAATACATTTTTTTCAATATGCATCACATCGAGGAAATGTCTTACATACAATGACTTCCAATATGGCAATTCAAAGAAAATTGACTTTTTCTTCCACCCAGTTTTCACCAGCTCTCCCGCAAAAGGTTTGCCAAATTTATTGGTCAAACCTTGTACTTTTTCAAGTATTTGATATCCAGTCGGTGCTAAAGGAGCTTTACCTTCCTCTGATTTTCCATTGAATGCATTTCTCCACCCACGATACTGATGACTATAAGGTAAAAATCTACGATGTCCAAGAAACACATTCTTCTTACAATGTTTCAACCGCATCCAATTTGTACTCTCTTCACATATAGGACATGCACACTGACCTTTAATGCTATATCCTGATAAATTACCATATGCTGGAAAATCATTAATTATGCCGAACAACATAACCCTTAAATTGAAACATTCTTTCTTATACCCATCATAAACTTCCACACCTGTCTCCCACATACTTTTTAAATTTTCGATTAGAGGAGTCAAGTATACGTCGATATCATTCCCCGGTTGTTTGGGTCCAGAAATTAACAGAGACAACATCATAAACTTACGCTTCATACATAACCATGGAGGTAGGTTATATATTACCAAAATCACAGGCCACGTGCTATGTGAGATGCTTTGAAGACCATGTGGATTCATTCCATCAGTAGAAAGTGCAAGTCTTAGATTTCTTGACTCTATCCCGAATTCAGGATACTCGTGATCAATTTTTGCCCATTGTGGGGAATCTGCAGGGTGTCGAAACATTCCATCTCTAATTCTTTCATCTGCATGCCATGTCAAGTGTTTTGAATCTTCTTCACTGCGATACATGCGCCTAAATCTTGGTATTATAGGAAAATACCACACGACTTTTGCTGGAGTAGATTCTTTCTTCTTATATCGAGAGACATTGCATTTCGGACACGCCTTAAGTAGTTCATATTCGTTTCGAAATAAAATGCAATCGTTAGGACACGCATGAATCCTTTCGTAACTCATTCCAATAGAACACAAAATCCGTTTAGCCTCGTAGGTCCGACTGGGAAGTTCATTATCATCTGGCAACATATCTTTTATGAGTGTTAATAATTCCGTAAAGCTTTTATCAGACCATCCATTACTCGCTTTTAAGTTGTACAACTTTAATATCGCTGACAGTCTTGTGAATTTAGTACAACCATTATATAATTCTTTCTCTGCATCACTCAACAAACTTTCAAACATTTTAGGACAATCTCGAAGATCTTCTTCAACTGCTTTTGCAATCTCATCAACTCGGTCCGGCTCATATGTATCTGTATCGAAATCAGTTGAAGCATATGTAGAACTATTCTCAAAATTAATGTTTCCTTTTTTTTTCTCACCATGTCTTATCCAACATGTGTAGCTTTGATCAATTCCATTACATACTAGATGTCCTTCTAATTCATCTTCTCTAACACGTTTTCCAAAACAACATTTTAAACAAGGACAAACTACTCTATTTGGATCTTTTGCATTCTTCACTGCAAACTCAACAAACTCCTTCACTCCAATTTCATACTCTTTTGACAATCGATTGGCTGAAATCCATTTCCTATCCATATTATACCACCTATATAAATGCAGTAACAAAAATAATAAGCTTTCAAAACATATCAACAAGTTTCAAAAAGAAACCAATATCAACTAAAAATTTCAAAACAGAACAGATCATGTGGTATGAGTTTTTGACAATTTTTGACAATTTCAAAACAGAACAAATCATGTGTAAAAAATACCTTAGACAACGTAGATGGCCGCACAGTACGTAGAGGATATTAGGGTTCGCAACGTATATAATTATTTGAAAGATGTAGAGGATATGAGGGTTTCCAACGTATATAATTATTTGAAAGATGTATTTTACAGCGCTTGTGAAAAAAGCGCTATAATAGGTAGTTAAATTCAATGAAAGCGCATGTGTTTTATAGCGCTTGTGAAAAAAGCGCTGTAATAAGTAGTTAAATTCAATGAAAGCGCATGTATTTTACAGCGCTTGTGAAAAAAGCGCTATAATAGGTAGTTAAATTCAATGAAAGCGCATGTGTTTCAATTTGAGGTGGATGCATTTTGTCTCTCCCTATTATATTGTTTTTTCTAAACCATTTACCTTTTAATCTTTTTGAATTTCAACTTACATTGTTTATAAACTTATATTAAATATTTATTTCATTTTCTAAGAAAAATAGCACAAAAGCAACAAATGCCATCGTGAAACTTCTGGATGTGAGTGAGATAAAACTATAAACTGTTAGGTGAAAAAATTTCGATGATAGAGTATAAACAATGAACCTAAAAAATCCAGATATTTAGAAAAATAAAGGAAAAAGAGACAACAATTCTTGCATCCAAACAAAAATAATTTCATAGGATAAACGTTTGTCTATAATTAATTAGTTAAAATTAGTATAATTTAATATCTTCTAAATAAAATGAGAATACTTATAATTATTAAAAAACCTTATACAGGACAAATAATTGTTACTAAAGAACTAGCTAAATGAGAATATCTTCTAAATTATTATTATTATTATTATTATTATTATTATTATTATTATTATTATTATTATTATTATTATTATTATTATTACTATTATTTCTGTTATTACCTTTTTTATACGTATATAATAATAATTATAATTTTAAAATAATTAAAATCAAGTAATAATAAAATCGGACAACACATAAATATTCTACGTGTGTTTGGATTTCTTGTACTGGAGATAGTAGGAGCAAGATTTTCCCTTTGTCAAACCAAATTAATAAAAAAAATATTTTTCTTTCTTTTATTAATGTAAATAATTTATTTTCCTTTTTATTATTCTTTTAGGAGGTAAAATAAATAATTAAATAAATAAATAATTTGTATACAATTAATTATCGGATAACCGTTTTGAAGCTCGTAATCGACTCTGGAATCTGTTTTTTGGTTCAAGAACTTTATTTTAGGTTTTATCTAATTTTCCCTTTTAAAAAAAATAAATTGGTGGCGACTCATTCATTTTTTGCGGATAAATCGGACGCGACAATTTTCTTAATATAATTGAAAATAATTATAATATACTAATTACAATTTATTATAAATGAGACAAAAATTTCTAAATAAAGAATTAGTAAAAATTAGGTTTTTTATAATATTATCAACATAAAAATGAAATCAATTATAATAGATCGGGCAAATTGTCCCCTATGAGATTAAAAAATATAAACAAGAAAGGTTCTGATAGATTAAAATTTGAAAATAATTATCTTTCATGGGACGAGTTGTTTCTCTAACTTTAGAGTTTGGAGATCGTCTGTTGACAAGACAGTCAAGACGATCTTCAAAAAACCAGACGAAGAGAGTAGCTCATCCTCTCCGATCTTCCAAACTCTGATGATTCAACCAATACTTGAGGAAGACTGGTGTCCTATCCATGCGGTTACAACATATGGAAAACTCGTCTATACAGATAAAATAGACGAACATTTCATTTGGGATGTAGATCCCAATAGGTGTGAGCCAGGCTGTGACTGTTGGATGCTTGATGATAAGATGGATGAAGATGCAATTCACCCTAAAGGGAAAAAGAAAGGTAGGTGTAAACCACCACCACCTCCACAAAGAAGGATTGATCCGGACAATGGTCCTTGGGTAGGAATTCGAAAAGGGCTCCTCCTCTCCAGATTTACTAAGAAACTCTTAGGATCCTCAGAGAAGAAAACCTTATTCCACCAGATGACCCTTACTGTATCTCATGGTCTCCCTCAAATCATTATAAACCTTTAGACTCTCCAAAAAATATCAATCCAATCCCTTGTTTCATGTACTCCGCTTCTACATCATAATATGACCAACAATTCCCTGCTTTAGAAAGGAAGGTGGATCCAATCACAAACAGATCATCCAAACCTTTCATACAAACCAATGAAGTCCAACCGGATGGAAAGCTCAAACCTCTAACCCAAGCAGAAGAAGTTCTAAATTGGCAATCAGAAAACATGGTTGAAGATATGATTTTACGGTAAAATATATTAAAGGAAATCAAAATTTGATTCCTGATTTACTTTCCAGACCTATGAAGCCTATCCAGTTCGTCACTAAAACACACACCTTTCCATTGATTCTTATGATCAAATCACTACCAGCCCATGGCTCTATAATCAAGGACTTTCCTCCTGGAGTAGAATCGTATTTTTCACCATCTCGACTTAAGGAATACGCCAGAAATAATCTTTTTTATTTCATGACGAAAATTATGAAAGAGACAAAAAGGTTCCCATAACACTCCATTTTCCTTATAGACACACCCTTCTATTTACCATTCATGACAGATCCAAAGTTTAAGTTTACTTAAAATCATTTATGGTATATTTGGTGTAACTCAACAATTTATGGGTAAACGTTAAAAATAAATGATGAGAAGATACTCTAAAAACTAGATTCGAAATTCGGTCAAGGAAGATTATCATAAATCAGAAAACCAATCAGTGGATAATATAGTCATTTTTCACACGGTTGTTTTGGCGTTGGTTTCACTCTAATCGTACTTACTGTAAAGGAGAACGGTGCAAAATAATGAATTCTACAAATGGAGAAGTCGAGTATTTTAGAGAGAAATTTGGGTCGTTAAAAATCTGGAAAATTATGTCTAATTGACTAATTAAATGAATAAAATAACATAGTCAAATGTTGGCGAAAATGGAGAAAGTTTTGTGCAACAGTTATCAATCAGTGTTGTCAAACGATACGTTATTGTTGTGTTTCCTCTTTGGTTTTACGGTTGCCCTTCCAACTCCCCTTCCTTTTTTATTTATTTTATTTTATTAACAATTAGGGTTCACAAATGGGTCAAATCCATTGGTCCATTTATTTATGTTTTTGTTTTACTGTTATTATTTTTATTTTGCTAAAACTATTTAATCTCCTTTTTAATATTACTCCAAACACAGTTTTCCAAACATTACTAATATTTTATAAATTAAAGTAATTAAAATAATCAATATAACAAAAACATATTACTAATAATTGAAACTCTCACATTCCAAATAATCTCTACAATTATACTTATTTCTCAAAACACTCACATTATAATAATACCATCATATTAGAAAATAGTCAAAATTATAAAATAAATAAATATAACATCAATATTTATATTAATTACTAAATCATAATAATTATATATAACAAGTATATAAAAATAAACGAAATTAAACACAATATCAATTTTATCTCAAGATAATTATTTATCAAAAAATAACTAAAAATAGAAAATAGTTATAAATAATTGAAATATAACTACGTGCATGCTTAACATCAGTCAAGCGCACAGAAAAATATTACATTAATTGGGTACACGTATATACACGTAATATAAAATAAAATATTTTTCTTTAAAATATTACACTAAAATACTATTATTTTTTTTAAAAAATATATTAAATAATATAATATAACATAATATTTATTATTTATATCACTCATTTAATCTAATATTTATAAAACTAGCACATCATAGAAAGCACCTATATGACGAAAATGATCCCAAAATTTATCAACATATATTAAAAATAATTTTAACATCAAATTAATTATTTAAAATTCTATTTAATTAATAAAATAATTTATTATAAAATTTGGGGTGTTACAGTTAGTTTCAAAATCATATATGTTGATATAGTATAATACAAGTAAGAAAAACACGCAAAAAAAATCATAGTAGAACCATAGCATTGCACAAACATTGCTCAAGAAAAATATCACATTAAAAAGTCAAAATCATTCAAGGAAAATCAATACATTTTACTATAACATCAAATCGTCTAAAAGAAATGATAATCACATGCGATACACATTAATCACAACAAAACAATCACAAGAAAATGCAATTATATGCATGAGCTTGGACTTTACTTCACAATGTGGTACCATTCTAACTCTGAAGTACTTGGTTAGGAGACTTGATACTATGTCACCATCTCAGTGAACATATAATTCAAATTGGCCATGTCCTCATAGATCTCATCAACTCAACCTGAGATATATATACACGACAATCGAGGTAAACGTGTGTTGCATGGTAGCTCCCGACATTTGGAGTGCTACCTCAAAGTAAACTAGGAATTCCTCATCCGAATACCTCCAAGCTCTAACAATCTTGCCTTAAGGCTTAACAGTAGACCACCACGATCAGACTCATGGACTCATTCTTTTGTACTTCACACGAATCACTAGGCTTGTCAGGCCCTACCTATATGATGACAAAATAATCTCCACTTCACAAATTCTCAATATTTATTTTGTCCCCTCATTGACCTATGATGCTCCATTAAGACCATAATCTCAAACACAAATTGGAATCACCATTATTTCATTAATTATGGGGTTACTTCAATATTCTCATCACAACTTTATAATATCACTACCATTAGTCATATATCGTCACCATCCTCACATAACCTCATCATAAATTTATAGCATCACTATATCAATCATACATCATCACATAAACATATCACAATTTATAACTGTCATAAATCATACACCATTATCATCGAACAAACTCATATCACAAAATGCATCCATCTTTTATTAATACCTCACATAAACTCATTATCAAACATATGCACCAAATTTATTTGACATCCAATATTACAATAATATCAAATACCACATTTTACAAAATAAAATCAAATATCACAATAATATCAAATATCACACATTTAACGAAGTTAAATCAATCGACACCTTATAAATATTTCTATTCCATGTTTTAATCTCACAATTTTCATATTTTCACATTAACCAATTTATCATCTCACATTATATTATACTCATTAATTCAAACACTCTTATTTCGATGCTTTCACACACGAATATGATTCCACGAGTAAACAGGCTTTCTCCTTTGACTCTTTTTCCTTCAATCGATCTAACTCGACAATTTATGGGTGAACGTTAAATTAAATTAAATTATGGGAAGACACTCTAAAAACTAAATTTTGAAATTCGGTAAAGGAATCTTACCATAAATCAGAAAAAAAAAATAAGTGGATAATATAACCATTTTTCACACGATCATTTTTGGCTTTGGTTTCACTTAATTCAGACTTATGGTGAAGAAGAACGGTGCAAAATAAAGAATTTTATAAACGGAGAACTTGAGTATTTTAGAGAGATATTGGGATGGTTAAAAATTTGAGAAAGTGTATTTAATAGACTAACTAAATAAGTGAAACAACATACTGAAATTTGGACGTAAATAGATAAAGTTTTCTACAACTGTTATCGACCAATGTTGATCTTCTTCTTCTTCTTCTTCTTCTTCTTCTTCTTCTTCTTCTTTTTTTTTTTTCTCAAGTGCGGCTATGGTTGTATCTGTTCCTTGGTCACCTTCTTCTTCCTTTTTGTTTTCAATTAATATTTTTTTTAATTAGGTATTACTACTACATATAGGTCTAACCCATAAAATACATTTTATTTATTCATTTTATTTATTTATTTTATTTATTTAAATAAAACAAACAATTACCAAAAATCTTTTTTTAACATAATTTAATTACTAAAATATTACTAATATTTCATAACTAATAGTTTATAAAATAAAATAATTAATATTTAAAATACATTAACAGCCAACACACTTATATTCCAAATAATCAGTATAATATTACTTATTTTTCCAAATACTCAAATTAAAATATTATCATTATTAGGGAATATTCAAAATTATAAAATAAATAAATATAATATCAACACTTTATTATAAATTACTAAATCATAATAAATATATATAAAATCACAATGTCATAACAAGTATATAAAAATAAAGGAAATCAATCACAATATCACTATTATCCCAAGATCATTATTTATAAAATAAATAAATAAAAATAGAAAATAGTTATAAATAATTGAAATATAACTACGTGCGTACTTAACATCAATTAAACACACATAAAAATATTACATTAATTGGGCACACATATTTGCCCATAAAATTGCGTAAAATCTTATTTTTTAAATATTACACTAAAATACTATTAGTTTTAGAAAAATATATAAAATATGACCAACAATTCCCTACTTTAGAAAGGAAGGTGGATCCAATCACAAACAGATCATCCAAACCTTTCATACCACCCAATGAAGTCCAACCGGATGGAAAACTCAAACCTCTAACCCAAGCAGAAGAAGTCATAAATTGGCAATTTGAGAACATGATTGCTCAAAATGACACTCTTCAGAATTTAAATAAAAATGTGAATAAAATTACAAAAAAAAAAAAAAAAATAGAAGAAACAGATGAAGATCTCAAAGTTCTGTCTCAAAAAATGCAAAAGCATTACAGAACCTTGAAAGCTCCAGTTTCTTAGTTGGATCATGACTTAAGAAGAATGTTGGAGGAAAGAACCTTTGGGCAAGAGTTTGATCGAAAAAAAAGACAAATCAGAATGTTACAAGGCCAAATGAAAGCGAGATGATTTCTTCAGGGATTCCAAAGAAGAAAAACTTAAACCCATTGGAGATCCTTTCTTTAGTCCTTCTAACTTTCCTTCCTATTCCAAAAAATTCTGAAGAGTGTCATTTTGAGCAATCATGTTCTCTGATTGCCAATTTAGGACTTCTTCTGCTTGGGTTAGAGGTTTGAGTTTTCCATCCCGTTGGACTTCATTGGGTTGTATGAAAGGTTTGGATGATCCGTTTGTGATTGGATCCACCTTTCTTTCTAAAGTAGAGAATTGTTGGTCATATTTTGATGTAGAAGCGGAGAACATGAAACAAGGGACTGGATTGATATTTTTTGGAGGGTCTAAAGGTTTATAATGATCTGAAGGAGACCATCAGATAAGGCCAGGGTCATCTGGTGGAATAATGTTTTCTTCTCTGAGGATCATAAGAGCTTCTTCGTAAATCTGGAGAGAAGGAGCCCTTTTTCGAATTCCTACCCAAGGACCATTGTCTAGATCAATCCTTCTTTGTGGAAGTGGTGGTGGTTTACACCTACCTTTCTTTTTCCCTTTAGGGCAAATTACATTTTCATCCATCTCATCATCATGCATCCAACAGTCACAGCCTGGGTCACACCTATTGGGGTCTACATCCCAAATGAAATGTCCGTCTATTTTATTTGTATAGACAGGTTTTCCATCTGTTGAAACCGCAAGGATAGGACACCAGTCTTCCTCGAGTATTGGTTGAATCATCAGAGTTTTGAAGATCAGAGAGAATGAGCTACTCCTTTGGTCTGGTTTTTTGAAGATCGTCTTGACTGTCTTGTCAACAGATGATCTCCTGAAAGTTGCTTCTTGAGATTGGATCGGCCTTTTGTCTTGTTGCATCTTTTCATAGTTTGTGATCCATTCAAGAGGAATCAACTGTGCTAATTCTTATCTCGATATTTTTCTAGGGATTTGGACAATAGAGGGTGTTTCTTCTTCTTTATTGGTTGCTACCAATAATAAAACCGAAGAATATCATGTGATTGGTAAATCTGTCGAATGATTTTGCAATCGATAGATTATTTGGTGATGGAGAGTGGCTGACATGGCTTTTGGGATCCGATCAGTTCAAGTGATCTAAACTTCGACCTTTAGCCTTGTTGATAAGGTACTGTCATAAAAACTTACGTTGTAATTTGGGAAGATAATGAGGACTACGCTTCCTGCATGTAATGAAGTCAGGACAGTCCCGATGACTGCATTTTCATAGTGAAGATAGCTAGAGTCTAACAACGCTATCTTACAAAAAACATGGAAATTTTTCCTTCCATGGAGAGAAAGGATTAATCTAACAGCTCCAAAGTGTAATGTTGTGTATCCTTCATTTTTCCAATGATTTATAAGATTTTGTGGAATCTCTAAATCAACATATTGCTCTTGGTTTGTCGCTCTGAGGCTGCACTGATCAAGTTGTGAAGATTGTACATATTCTTTCATGCGAGGACAGTGTGTTATGATCAGGTTTCTGATAGATCTGGTGAAAGATCTTTGTATTTTAAAGATCTTATAAGGACTTAAAAGAGGTGGTATGGTTTCAGCAATTTGTACATCATCAAGAACATAAGTATATTCGATAAGGTTCTCTATTTTATGGGAATCGGTCTTTTTACAGGTTTTGGGAAGAGATATTGAAGAAGTGATGGTAACAGGTTGCTTTGATTCAGTTGTTTCCATGATTAAGTGGTTTCCTTCCTTACTCACTCTCTTTATTATATTCATACCATATGCACCCCCTCTTCTAGTACGTACGCCCTGATACCACACTGGCCGGGAGCTTTCCATATCATGAGATATAGTCTTAATTGAATCATCAAACCGAGATAACAAACAGCCATTCCAAGGCTTACAAATCTCGAGGCACAGATTATCAAGTAAAACTAAAATATTATGATAGAAAGGACCGTAGCAAGGATCAATAGTCATATGTTTTCTGATACACAAGATCCTCATAACTGAGGCGAGTGTAGAGAATACTTGAATCTCTAATAGGTTATTTATGATATCAACATAATAACTAGAGCTTTCAAAAAGAAGAGAAAATTTAGAAGAACATGTTTATACTTGAGAACACTTAAAGTTTTATTTTGATTACCTATGAGTTCATATGTTAGAAAACATCTCCTTTTATAGCCAAGGAGTTACATAAAGGACAAGATGCACACAATTCATGATCATGCCATTAAAAGCATTATTACAATGCTTTTCCATTATGGAAGATATAATCATGACACCTTTTGACTATAGAAGACCTAATCATGACACCTTTTGACTATTATGTTACATTATTGGCATCCTTTTACACAAGCAAACAAAAGTACAACTATTCATGCAATAATTATACAAGACATAATCATGACACTTTTGACTCATTATCCTTTAGGGATAGGCTCGTGACTTGGGAACGAACTCTGATCAGACAAGTACTCCTCTGGAAAATAGCTAGGGGAATATTGTGGCTCATACTGCCAGATGTCCTCTAGCATCTCTCTCAAAGATTCTTCACTGGGATTTTTGGAAGTATCCATATCCATTGGATTTTCTTCAAAATTCATTTTTGCAAGTTGTTGTTCAATTTTTATTTCAGAGTTCCGTTCTGGTCGAGTAGAGCTTTCTCCAGTTTCTTGTACTCTCTCATCTGTCACTGGGATTTTTTAATAACTTTATGACCTACACATGAAGGTTCTTGTGAACTAATCGGTTGCCACTGGGATGGAAGATTTCCATGACTTATGCAGGTTGTATCAGCTTGGGCCTTTTCTTGTTTATAAAGATTAATAAAAATTGAGATAATCCATTAATTCATTCATAGCCTTTAAGCTTGGAGGATAATATTCAACAATTTCCCATAGATCAGCATAATTTGCACTAATGAGGAGTTTAGTCCTAGAATATGTCAGATATGGTCTATGTAGTATGAAAATCGTCTTAAGTTTGCTAACAGCTTCTTGTGTTAATTTTGTTCTTTTGACCTCATCTAAGACTGGTTCTAATTGTTTTCTCCTCTATTCCAATGGAAAGTACCATCCAAGTGTAGCCCAAATCAAGGAGTTGTGATTCTTTGGATCTGTCAGGTGCTTGTACATTGCTTCAGTTGGGACATAGATAGGCATAACATATAAGCTAGTTGCACACCAAATATACCAGTAAACTTAAACTTTGGGTCTATCATGAATGATAAATAGAAGGGTGTGTCTATAAGGAAAGGAGAGTGTTCTGGCAACCTTTTTGTCTCTTTCATAATTTTCGTCATAAAATAAAAAAGATTATTTCTGGCACATTCCTTAAGTCGAGATGGTGAAAAATATGATTCTACTCCAGGAGGAAAGTCCTTGATTGTAGAGCCATGGGCTGGTAGTGATTTGATCATAAGAATCAATGGAAAGGTGTGTGTTTTAGTGACAATCTGGATAGGCTTCATAGGTCTGGAAAGTAAATCAGGAATCAAATTTTGATTTTCTTTAATATATTTTACCGTAAAATCATATCTTGAAAACCAATCTTTGAGTCTAAGAGTTTAGGGATATGGAGGCATTTTATTTTTAAACTCGATAATCCTAGGGAACGAAGAATTATCCATTTTTACCTCAAACTGATAACCCCTCAGGTGAAAATCAAATATTTGGATTCCCAACTTAACTGCAAGTGCTTCCTTGTAGGTGGTGTGGTAATGTTTCTCGGCTTCCTTGAATTGACCACTAGCATGACCACAATTATGCTTTACTCCATTAGTTTCTTCTATCAAGACAACTTGATAGCATTTCAGCAAGTGTACTGAATTGTTGCAAGTAATAATAAAACGGTAGTATCGAGTGTCGAACTCAAGGATTGCATTTTACTATTGAATTATATTTAGTTACTAAAATTGAACAAAAGGTTCCCAAGTTGATTGAAATAATATTTAAAATTGACAACAGTAGTAAAATTGATCTTTTATAAATTGAGAAAAATGTCAGGGATGAGTTTCACTTCGAATCCAACCTTGGTGTCTAATTTGATCCTAGTTATTGAAATCCTTTATTGAATTATTACCGAAATCTCTTTATTATTCTTGCCCTAATGTCTTAGTGACAGAACCTTTAATTCCAAAGTAACCCCTAATTCCTTAGTAGATTTAATATTAGAATTAAGCATTACTGTATAGAAATTCTCTTGTAAATTATTGCTTTGCAACTAATTTAATTGGTTTCATGACCTGCACCTATGTCTAGACTACAAATTCATGAATTTCTCATCTCAAGCATTTGTAAAGTCCACTCCCGTTTCAAAATACAAATCGTAGAACATTTTAATGTTGATCAAGCAATAAAAAGCATTAAGCACAGAGATGAGAAAAATAATTCAATAAACTCATTCATATAACTAGAAATCAAATCAGAAAAATAAGGGTTTCATCTGGTTACACTCATCCCTAACAAATAGGGTTTAGTTACTCATGACAGAAATAAAAGAGATAAAGATTAGAGAAGAATTACAAGAAGGATTCATGAATGATTCTTGATAAAACTGCTCCAATGATGTTAGAAACGGTCGTCTTTGAGTTTCTATGCTAGGGCACAAGTCTCCCAACTTCCCAATAGTCAAAAAAAGATCATAAAACAGTAAAAATCCGTGTTTTTATGGTTGCTGGTGCGGGTATCGCGCCCCAGGCGCGCTTGGGCGCGTTTCAACAGTGGCGAATGCTGGGAAAAAGCGCTTGGCTTGCGCTTGGGCGCGCTCCAGCGTTCAGCATCTGCTGTCCGGCGTATATTGCATTTTTCTCTTCTTTCGAGTCTGAATTTGGTTCCGGTGTCTTCATGAAAGTTGTGGCTATGGATCCTAGCTTTCATTTGCATTTGGTTTGACTCCAATTGGACATCTACAACACCAGATATGGCTGAAATACTCTACATGTGTCATGTTGATTTCTCACCAAAATTCAGCACTGCACCAAAACACAGCGCAATGTAAAATTACGAAAAATTCCTACTTAATCACTAAAATAAAACATAAAACATTTAATTTAACTCAAGGAACAAAAATCAACAAAATATATCAAATAAATCCTTAATTTAACTAGTAGTTGAGGATAAATAAGACTAAAATAGTGGGAAAATATGCATATGATGAAGAGTCATCACTGCGCCCCAATAATTATCACTAGCATTAGTTTGTAGAATTCTTTTCCCATTTTCAGGAATTTTCAGGGCAAGTGGAGTTTGTGCAATCCTTTTTCAGGGTTTTGACGGCTTCAATATGCTTCGGTTCCCATGGTGGAGGATTTTTCCTAAGCAATTGTGATAGTGGACTTGTGTATCTAGCAAGCTTTGGGATGAAATTTCTGATATAATTAATTATACCAAGAAATTGTTGGATTTGTTTAATAGTGAGGTTTTCATTTAGAAAATTTAACAACTCTTGAGCAATGTGAGGTTGAGGTTGATATTTCTCTTGAGAGAAATTCATTCCCAAAAAATCGATTTCTGTCTAGGATAACTGGCTCTTCTTTTTAGATAGCATCATTCCATGATCTTGGGCTATTAGGGAAAATTGTCCCAATAACTATTTATGAGACTTTTTATCTTTCGAAAATAACAAGACATCATCAATGTAGATGAGAATACTCTCGAGAATGGGCTCAAAAATTCAAGTCATGGCCTTTTGAAATAGTGAGGGAGCTACCTTAAGCCTAAATGGCAATACTGTCCATTGGTATTGAGCATTAGGAATGCAGAATGCCGTTTTGTAACGGTCTTTGGGATCAACACGCAATTGCCAAAATCCAAACTTCGTATCAAACTTGGAATAGATATGAGCATCTTTGAGAAAGATGTTTAATGAAGAGGTTTTCAGAATGGGAAATTTATCATCTTTCAAAAAATGATTAAGAGGTTTATAATCAATTACCAACCTCTTTTTCCCTCTTATTTTTTCAGATCTCTTTTCCACATAGAATGCTTGGCAAGCCCATTCGGATTTTGTGAGTTCTATCAGACCTTGTTTCAGTAACTGGTTGCATTCTTCCCGGGCCAAAGCTAAATCTGATGGACTCATTCCTGGATGAGTAGCTTTGGTTGGATTGATATCCTCATTGAGTTTGAAAGGAAGTTGGACAAAAAAGTCTTTGTTTGTCCATAAAGGTTTTGGATGAGAGATTTTTCCATTATTGTCTGCACAAAGTTTGAGCAGTTTGGACTTGATTTCTTCATATCCAAGCAGGAACTTCAGAAATGGAATACAACTTTAATATTCCTGAATAAGATTTAAACTCTTGCTTAAATTTGTATCCTGCAGGGAGAATTTGAAGCCTATTTGCTGCTGAATAAACATCTATTCCCACAACAATATCTTTGTTTGGGAGGCTACTACCAATGACCTTCGTCCAAACTATGCATTCGGGGAAGAACCTGATTCCAATTTTTTCTTTTGTCATCAAATATGTTCTGAAAGTCTTTCCATTTGCTGCTACAAATATGCAGCATGTTTTACCCACGCTTCTGTAGGGAGGATGCTTGGGTTCATCATTGTTATTTGTGCACCAGTATCCATATAGGCTATAACTTTCTTTGGAAAAACTTTGAGGCGAGGACATGGATTTCAACACATGGGAGAGGAGGAGTAGGTAAAGTGCTTCCTACTTCTTTGAATGAGTAAATAGGAAAAAATCTATCATCTTCTGATTCAGCAAACGATGCTTCATCTGAAGAAGAGTTATCTGATGAGGAGTCTTGAAGAGCAAAAATTATTTCTTGATCGGCAGAGCTTTGTTCAGAATACAAGGATTCTAGATCACCCTCTAGAGGTTGAAGGGAGTTGATCAAATTGGCGGCTTTGTTGGTTTTGTTAGGACATCTCTTTGAAAAATGTCCCTTTTCTCCAAAAACAAAACACCTTTGATCTTTTTTTTTTCCCCTTAAATGGCTTCCTTTTAAAGAACTTCAAAGCATTCTTTTTCCTTACCTTCTTGAAGATTCTAGAAGGTTTGGTGTACCTTCGCCAATGATGTTTCTTTCCTGTTGAACAACTGCATTTGTTATCCTTGCACTTGATTTCCAGGTAAGGCTTTTTGCACGCCTTGGTGAATTTGGATTTTTGTTGTACAATTTCTGAGAAATGTTGGTGCAATCTACATAGCTTTTCAAGTGCTTCCAATGTTATCTGATGTATTTGACCGAGACTCAAGGCTTTAACATCTTTTTGAGCTGCTGCTATCATCCTATGGATTTCTGGCTGGAGTTCTTGAGGTAGTGAGGATATATATGTATTCTTTAGACTATGATCATTAAATCCATTGAGGACATAATACCTCTGGGTCATTCTTTGATAATGTCTTTCAAGATCTTTGACTTTAAGGGAACAACATCTCATCTCAAAGAACCATTGTCTGCTTTTCCTATCAAATATCTCCATATCACCAATGAGTTCGTTGTGAAGAATTCCATGGATAGCAGCATTGTTCACTAATTTGTGTAATTTGTCTTGTTTGAAGGTACCAAGATTATGGTACCATTCTTTCAACGTGCATGTCATTCTACAGCAAAATTCTTCAATGATCTTGTAAGTGTCTGCACCTGTTTTCATCATTTGAGTGTCAAGCCAGGCGCCAAATTCAAGAATTCTCTTTCTCGACTGGGTGGTATATCATCAAGCGTGAACCATGGTCCATTATTTATTTTTGTTTTTCCAGAGACTGGATTTTCTTCAAATGAGTCTTCATAAATGGATCCTTCTTCTTTTACATTCACCATGAAAAGTTTGGAAATGTTCAAGCTACTCCTTTCAGACACTGATTCTTGTTCTAATGTTGATGAAAAGGATTTAGATTTTTCATAGGTTGGTGCATCTTTGGAAGAATCATTTTCTTCAAAGGAAAAGGAATCTTCGCCCTTTTTCCTTGAGAATTGTGGAAGAGAGTCATTTTCTTGTGAGAATTTTTGGCTTTCTATGATTTTCATGGCTTGGAAACTTTTATCTGGGGTCTCTTCTTTCTGGAATTTTGGAGGAGGTGTTTCAGGGACATCCTAAAATCAGAGGATGATACACTTAAGCAAGTAGTTTTGTCTTTGGACCTCGAGGTTGAGGTTTTCTCAGTTCTGGAAGGTTTTGGTCTATAGGCTGAGGGTATTTATTTGGTGTAATCTGGTGGTGATGAAGCATAGGTAGGGTATAAAGGAGATAACTTTCCTGGTCGTGAGAAATAGGAAGGAAATTTAGGAGGATTAAAGAAAGGATCTTCAATGGGTTTAAGTTTTTCTTCTTTGGAAGCCCTCAAGAAATCGTCAATCTCTTTCACTTGCCCTTGTAACATTCTGATTTGTCTTTCTTTTCGGTCAAACTCTTGGCCAAAGGTTCTTTCCTCCAACATTCTTCTTAAGTCATGATCCAACTGAGAAACTCGAGCTTTCAAGGTTCTGTAGTGCTTTTGCATTTTTTGAGACAAAACTTTGAGATCTTCATCTGTTTCTTCTACTTTTTCTATAATTTTATTCACCTTTCTATTTAAATTTTGAAGAGTGTCATTTTGAGCAATCATGTTCTCTAATTGCCAATTTAGGACTTCGTCTGCTTGGGTTAGAGGTTTGAGTTTTCCATCCGGTTGGACTTCATTGGGTTGTATGAAAGGCTTGGATGATCTGTTTGTGATTGCATCCACCTTCCTTTCTAAAGCAGAGAATTGTTGGTCATATTCTGATGTAGAAGCGGAGTACATGAAATAAGAGATTGGATTGACATTTTTTGGAGGGTCTAAAGGTTTATAATGATCTGAGGGAGACCATGAGATAAGGTCATCGTCATCTGGTGGAATAAGGTTTTCTTCTCTGAGGATCCTAAGAGCTTCTTCGTAAATCTGGAGATGAGGAGCCCTTTTTCGAATTCCTACCCAAGGACCATTGTCCGGATCAGTCCTTCTTTGTGGAGGTGGTGGTTGTTTACACCTACCTTTCTTTTTCCCTTTAGGGCGAATTACATCTTCATCCATCTCATCATCATGCATCCAACAGTCACAGCCTAGGTCATACCTATTGGGATCTACATCCCAAATGAAATGTCCGTCTATTTTATCTATATAGACGGGTTTTCCATTTGTTGTAACCGCATGGATAGGACACCAGTCTTCCTCGAGTATTGGTTGAGTCATCAGAGTTTGAAAGATCGGAGAGGATGAGCTACTCCATTCGTCTGGTTTTTTGAAGATCGTCTTGACTGTCTTGTGAAAAGATGATCTCCTGAAAGTTGCTTCTTGAGATTAGATCGGCCTTCTGTCTTGTTGCATCTTTTCATAGTTTGTGATCCACTCAAGAGGAATCAGCTGTGCTAATTCTTCTCTCGATATTTTTCTAGGGATTTGGACAATAGAGGGTGTTTCTTCTTCTTTATTGGTTGCTACCAATAACGAATCCGAAGAATATCCTGTGAGTGGTAAATATGTCTAATGATTTTAGCGTCGATAGATTATTTGGTGATGGAGAGTGGCTGACATGGCTTCTGGGGTCCTATCAGTTCCGGTGATCTGAACTTGGACCTTTAGCCTTGTTGATAAGGTACTGTCATTAAGACTTACGTTGTAATTTGGGAAGATAGTGAGGACTACGCTTCCTGCATGTATTGAAGTCAGGACAGTGAGGACTACGCTTCCTGCATGTATTTTTCCTTCCATGGAGAGAAAGGATTAATCTAACAGCTCCAAAGTGTAAGGTTGTGTATCCTTCATTTTTCCAATGATTTATAAGATTTTGTGGAATCTCTAAATCAACATACTGCTTTTGGTTTGTCGCTCTGAGGCTGCACTGATCAAGTCGTGAAGATTGTACATATTCTTTCATGTGAGGACGGTGTGTTATGATCAGGTTTCTGATAGATCTGGTGAAAGATCTTTGCCTTTTAAAGATGTTATAAGGACTTAAAAGAGGTGGTATGGTTTCAGCAATTTGTACATCATCAGGAACATAAGTATATTCGATAAGGTTCTCTATTTTTTGGGAGTCGGTCTTTTTACAGGTTTTGGGAAGAGATATTGAAGAAGTGTTGGTAAACCCACTTAGAGCATGCGACCGAACGTTTTGAAAAACCTCTCCGGTTCAGTTTGTATTAGTTTATTTCCGGTTCTTCCCTATTTTTAACCGACAAGCGGTTCTTTGGAACGAACCTGCCCGGCCAAAACCGCAGTATGTGGTCAAAGTGGTCGGTCTGGTTTTCAATACATTGTGAAAATGGAGAGAGGAGGGCATAACCTGCCTGGTCAGAACCGTAGTATGCGGTCCAAATGGTCGGTCTGGTTTTTAATACATTGAGAAACATAAAAAATGTAGAAAAAAGGAGTAGCAAAAATAAAATACTCTTCTTCCTCTCCATAACCCAAACACATATGCATTTTACTTTATCATTATAAAACCTCACATTTCTCTTCGTCTTTGATTAATTTGCCCATTGTTTCCCCGTCATTCGTGTCTGAATGTGAGTTTTATGCTCTTGCTTGTATTTCTATTCTTGTTTTTTGCTTGCTTATATTTTCTACTTATATCTTGTTGAGATTTTCTGCAATTTCCTTCTCTATTCTTGCGATTTTATTTTTGCTCATGTGGTTTTTACTGTAAAACTGCAGTTTTTTTTTTTTTAGATTCTGCTCTATCATGTTGCAATTTTGTGCTTTCGATTTTGTATTTTGTTTTTCCTCTGGCTTGTTGCTATTTTTGCTGTTCTTGCTTTTGGTTGAGTTTTTGTTTTACCCATTGGAATTTTTTATTTGCCTTTTTGTGTTGAAGTTCGTTCTTGAAATACCAAGATTTTCCTTTGCCTAATTAGTTCAAATTTTTTAATTCACCTATTTTTATATAATATTGTTACATTGTTGTTTTTTTTCTTTTGTCCTGCTAAAAAATATCTTAAGGATAATCATTAAAGTAATAAAGATGAAAATTTTACATTGAAAAACAAACTATTTTAAATTTTTAAAAAGGTGAAAATATAACTTTTAAAAACATTTTTTATTTAAATATTTTTATTTTCTTAACAAACATATTGTATGCTCTCGTTAACACTTGCCATTTTTTACATGGTTTTCTAATTTATAATTTATATTTTATATATCATTTTTGTTGTTGAGTAATTACGAGATTTAGTTTTGATACATAACATTTCTTATCCTTTTATACATAAATATAACTACAATTTTTTTCTATCTAAAGATAAGAAGTTGTTGGATTTTGAATTTCAAAAACTATTTAAAATTCACAATTTATGCCACCGAAGATATTACTGGGTTGAGTCGCGGACTAGGTCGCTCTCTTTAAGACGTTTCGCGGCACTGCCCAAATTGTGCAAGGCAGACTATCAACCACGAAGTCCCCAGGATAAAACAGTCCAGATTCACTGTTTCGGAGTTCCACTGCACCGTAGAAAACCGTTCTAGAATTACACCCTCAATATGGCAGTTTAAGCCACTCTCAATATGACAATTAAAGTCACTCTCAATATGGTACTATGACCATTCATAACTACGGTATAATAACCGCTCAAAAAGACAAAAAAACGAATGGACTACGGCATAATAACCGCTCTAAAAACAAAGTGATTACGGCATAGCAACCGCTCTAAAAACAAAAGAACTACGGCATAACAACCGCTCAAAAAACCGAAAGAATTACGGCATAACAACCGCTTTAAAACCGAAGGGACTACGGCATAACAACCGCTTTAAAACCGAAGGGACTACGAACTGTGGCATAATAGCCGCTCTAAAACCGAAGGGAC
>NC_021166.2:45932997-45939650 GCF_000331145.2 Cicer arietinum
GCTCGAAAATTTGGCGAGCAGAATATAAGAGGGAGAAAAGAGAAAGTTGGGAAAAGCATCCAACTTTGGTGTGTTTTTCACAATAGCTTGAAACTCATTTTATAGTGTTGGAAGCAAAGTCACATATGTTTTCTAAACAATGTGGGACTTTAGTATGTATAGAATTAAAACTACACAAAACATGATAGTTTTTCAAAGTGGGATTTCAAAAAATATTCTTACCAATGTGGGACTTGAATTTTAAAAGTTTCTTTCCACTTAAATTTACAAGAAATATTTCTTTCCAATGTGGGACTTCAACACATTTTTAAATTCACACTATAACATACACATGTTCCAACAGAAGTTGTTTGAAAAAACACTGTTGTTTAAAAAACACCAAATGTTTAAACTCTATAAGACTTCAATGGAATAGAAATAAGTTGTTTTTATTTATCATTGTTTAATTTTAATTTATACAGTTTATAATAAATTTTACTATATTTTTTAGTGCTCTCTATTTTTATATTATAATAGATTTTTATGTTTTTTCTCTTTACAAAATTGAATCAAGGTGATTCAATATTTTTTTATATTTGTCCCATAATTATTTATACTTATCGTCGACAAAATGTGTCCTCTTTTTCTATGCCCTGATTGAAATATGTGTTGACGCAGAGGTAGCGTGTCACTAGTATTTTATATAACTTTATGTATTAGTGATAAATATTTATCTCATATTTATTATATTTATCAATGACAAATATTAATTTGTGTTTTTGTATGTATCGGTTGAAAAGATGTGTTTCATACTTTTTAAATATCTTGAAATATCTCTATTGTTAGTAATTTTGTGAATTAATTTGATAATAGAAAATACATTCAAAGACTATATTGACCAATTAATTAGAGACACAGTCAAAAACTATAATAACTAATAAATGAAAAATATATTTATTATATTTTATTTTTATAGATTATTGTAACAAAGTTTCACATATTTAGAGAGGCTAAAATAGTTGTTAATTTTAATTTTAATAATAAAAATGAGTAGTGGCGTGAACCCATCCCTTTCTATTTTGATGAAAGGTCAAATTCTCCTTTATCTTGTAGCTCTATGCTATTTTCTCTTCCAAGCAAAAAACCAGCTCATGAGAGCAACTCACTAAATGCAGAAAAATAATATAAAAGCAAAAAAATAATATAAAAGCAAGGTTATTTTGTTGGACATCATTCAATTCCTCTTTCTCATTTGCTTTTTACTTTTTCCATTTCTCCAAACAATTTACCAGTTGTTCCATTATTTATGCAATTTTAGTCTTTTCTCAATGTCCACAAACTTTATTATTTTGACATTTTCTTAATCTTCCAAGGAACTTAACCTAATTATTCAATATAAGTAGGAATAAAAAAATTCAGATAAAAATTGGAGAGGAGGGTATAAAAAATGTAGAGAAGAAAAAACTCTTCTTCCTCTCCATAAGCCAAACACATCTCTATTTTTACTTTAGCATCTATAAAAAAACCCCATATTTTTCAACACAGCAAAAACTCACAATCCCTCATTTATATTCAAATAATAAGCCATCCTTCTATCGGCATCTTTAATATACTTGACACTTTCTCTAATTTTTTTTAGTGCTTTATTGGCCACTTTTAAACCTTATTGAACAATTAAGTTGAATATATACGCTGAACATCGAATATAGAAATCAAATAAAGTGGCTTCCAATACAATACCATTGTGTGGGGTTTCATTCGACAAAAGTTGAGAACACGACTGATTAACTTTCAATGTTCATCAACAAAATAATGGGTTAAACAAATATAACCCTCACTAATAGATGCTATCCAAACTTCTGAAATAAGACAAATTCTATTTGAAATCTTATCCATGATATCTTTAAGCTTAGTCTTCTCTTTGTTATATACTTTCTCAATATTTGACACAATGATATTCCTAGACACTATATCAGCATAGGGATTCAAATAATGTACCCATACTCGAATTTTCTCATACTCAACAAAGCTAAAAGGAAGATCATGTGCAGTAATAGCTTCAGCAAGCAAATCACGATGGATTTTTTGGTCGATTCTAATCATGTTAGAAGGTTCATCTTGATTAAAAAAGTTCACCAAGATACTCTTACAAAGAGAAATATGACGAATTAGATGAGAAGTCCCATTATTGTGTCCATAATTAGGGTTTTTCCAATACTAAATTCATTAATACAAAAATTGCATGCAACATTTTCAATCCCATCTTCATCTTTACCAATATTTATAAAAAAATTCCAAATAGTGGACGTTGTTTTCTTACGTGTATCATCGGTACTTCCAAATGCTAGAAAAGGAGCTTCATCAACCACTTCATCTTCTACATTCACATTTATATCCATAAACTCCATACTATAAGCTAAAAGGAAGTTTTTATGTATTTAAACAAATAACATACAATTAAACAGTCTCATAGATGATTAGTTTGAATAAATGCAATTAAAAACAAATCAAACACAAATCAGTCCCATAATATAAGATTATGGTATTTAATACTTAACCTGACTTTTTCTCTGCAATTTATGATTCATTTCTTGTGGATTCTAACTCACAAAAGGTTACAACTTTATTTTTTTTAAGTTTTTACAGCTCTCAACATCCTATTTGTTCTTAATAACAAACAACAATTTATTAAACAATGTAGTATATATCAACAAACTATAATAATTTCCATATTTTGCAATCAATATGGCACATAATAAAGCATGAAAAAGTGGATACTCAGTACATGATTTTAATGATATGGAGTCTCAGCTCTTAAACTAAAACAATCTTATGTGTTAATTATCAAAATATTCTTTCAAACCTATATTTGGTTTTTTGTTTTAAGCAACTTCAAAACTAAAATTGATAGCCAAATAGAACATGATTTATTCTTCTAGTTTCCAATGCTAGAAAAGTATGTAGTAAATAAGAAACGGATGTAATCTTCTAATTTTCTATATATGTCTAAGTATGGACATAAATCAATGTACCTTATAATCTATGGATATTGAGAAAATATATAACAAAGAGAAGACTAAGCTTAAGGATATCATGGGTAGGATTCCAAATAAAATTTTTCTTACTTAAGATGTTTGGACAACTTTTATCGAAAGAGGGTTATATTTGTTTAACCGCTCATTTTGTTAATGAACATTGAAAGTTAACCAGTCGTGTTCTCAACTTTTAACGTATGAAACCTCCACATAATGGTATTGTATTGGAAGCCACTATTTTTTTATTGCTTAAAGCAATAGGGAATAAATAAGAAAATATTTTCTATTACTTTGGATAATGCCTCTTCCAATGATAACATGCATGACCATTTGAAAAAACATCTATGTGTACAAAGCAATTTGCTATGTGATGGCGAGTATTTCCATATTCGATGTTCATCGCATATACTCAACTTAATTGTTCAAGAAGGTTTAAAAGTGGCCAATGAAGCACTCAATAAAATTAGAGAAAGTATCAAATATATTATAGGTTCTGATGCAAGGATGATTAAGTTTAAAGATTGTGTCAATGATGCGGGAATAAGCATTAGCATTTAAGATTGGATGTGTGGTGAATTATCACATATTTAATGCTTCAAAGTGCGTTAAAATATAGAAAAACATTTGAGTTTTTCCAGGTGGTAGATAGAAATTATAAACTTTGTCCATCTGACGAGAAATGGAAAAGGGGGGAAGCATATGTAAATTCTTAGAACCATTTTATGAAATCAAAAAATTGATCTCAGGATCATCATATCCAACTGCAAACTTGTATAGTGCATCTTAGAAGAAAACCAAGATAAAGTTGATGATGTTATAAAAAAAATGACAACAAATATGAAAACAAAATTTGACAAATATTGGAAAGATGATAGTGTAGTACTGTAATTATTTTTTACCCACACTTGAAGGTTCCCTTTTTGAAGTATTATTACACTACTTTTGATGCTTCAACTTGCAACATTAAGCTTAAGAATGTGGAGGACAAATTTAGAGTGCTTTATCAAGAATATGTGAGCATTTTCAATAACCAAAGTGTTGTCCTCTTTCAATCATCCTAAGATTCCAACTCATTGTCGAAGTCATCTAGAGAGGCAAGTCAGACTAAGAAATGTAATATCATAAGTGTCAGGTTTTTTATCAGAAATTAGTAGTTAACTTTATTTCATTTCAACTGTTCTTGTTTTTAGATTACTAATAATGATATTGATTTTCTATACATTATAGGGGTTTTAAAACTTTTCAGAATCAACCTACATCTAACAATGAGAAGAGTGAACTAGATGTATATCTTGAAGAAAGTTAATTGAAGTTGATGAAGAACACTATGAAGATTTTGAGGTACTTCTTTACTGGAAGTTTAATGAGAAAAATTATCAAAATAGTTCTAGGTTGCTACTGGAAACAAACAAGCATTATGACAAAATATACTAATGTAAGAGATTAATCTAATTTAGTTAAGTCGCTTAAATGATATAAGAGACAACCATGTTTTTAGTCAACAAGTGCAAATAACGATAATAATAACAGGTTATTGTTGTCTCTTTTATTGACGATGAGTCATTAGGGTAGCTAATCCCTCATACTCATAGAGTCAATTACTTAAGAAAACCATAACTATAGTCATTTAAACTAAAAACAACTAATTAAAGATTTTTTAACATGTTTCAAAAGTGTGAAGGCGGCGCCACAACTCCTACTCCTTACTTCAAGTTAAAAATTCACTTAATTACACATTTGCAATAATTTATTTGTAATTTACAACTAGTTACAATAGTGATAAGAATCATAACATGACCCTAGAATCTAGAAACCAGAAACTAGTGTTATGCATATTACACTTCCCACCACAAAGGCACCAACCCATTAGCTTAAGAAATCATATCGGAAAAAAATCATGATATCAATGAAAAATGAAAGGCTGATCACAATATTATAAAATTATGAATGGTGTTAGGAAGAATGGGATCACATTGCATGCATAAATTCAAGTTTTTTTTTTTGGCTTAATTGCAGTTTTGGTCCCCTTATTTTAGTTGAATTGTGAAAGTAGGCTTCCCATTTTGTTTCTCCCCAGTTTTGGTCCCCAAACCGAATTTTGGTTCAAAATTTAATAAAATTTCATTTTTTAAAGTCGTACTACACCATTTATGATCATCTATTTCAGGTACAATTGTTGCAAATGAGATCTTGAGGCATGATGTAACTTAAATAAATGCAAAAAAAATGAAATTTCATCAAGTTTTGGACCAAAGTTATGTTTGAGGGACCAAAATTGGAGAGAAATAAAATAGGGGGACTACTTTTGCGATTCAGCTAAAATTGGGGGACTAAAAATGCAATTAAACCTTTTTTTTTTTAAAACTGGGATGATTTGCTAGTAGATGCAGGCATAGAAGACCTGCAATTTCAAAAAATACAGTGCATTGAATTTCTACTATCATGAATATATAAGGATGGTCTGTAACTAGAAGTCAACAAAGCATTCTTGTACAACAAGTTTTATATTGAAGTATTTGTCTCCTTACTCACAATTTACTAGTTAGGAGTTCTAGTTTAAGCAGAGACAATAACATTATGATCGCCTGCCAGGGATGGGGTCATAGGAGCTCTAAAAGAATATATGAATTCATGATCAATAACAATCAAATTTAGATCCAGTCTTTTTAAAGTGGGTTAACAATAATTTTATGTTAGAAAAATTACAAGAAAATATCTATTTATAATCTCGCCACATCCTTAAGTTTTCTTTGGTTATTATAGCTCAGTTACTGTTTATAGCCAATACCATATAGTAATTCTATCTCTATTTGAAGCATTAAACATTATTAACCGAACACTACCTGGAGTTAAGCAAGTTAAATACTACTATCGATAAGACTAAAAACTCATGAAATCAATTCAAATTTAAATAAATTTTTGGCTTAATTGCACTTTTGGTCCCCCTATTATAGGTGAAAATTGAAAGTAGTCCCCCCATTTTGTTTCTCCCCAATTTTAGTCCCCCAAACAGAATTTGAGTCCAAATCATGATGAGTTGTCATTTTTTTAATGACGTGTCAATAAAAAGCTGACGTGGCAGACGCATACGTGGAATAAACTTATTATTATATTATTTCTGATTAAAAAATATAATTTATATTTTTAAAAATCATTATTATAATTGTTAAAAATCATTATTACAAATAAAATTTATTTGTTAAAATTAAATTAAAAGAAAAAACACCTAAAATCAAAAATCCTAAACAAATCAAAATCAAAAGGATTCACTCATGAACCCTAAAATCATGAACCCTAAAATCAATTTATAATGATTTTAGGGTTTTTGATTTTAGGGTTCATGAGTGAATCCTTTTGATTTTGATTTGTTTAGGATTTTTGATTTTAGGTGTTTTTTCTTTTAATTTAATTTTAACAAATAAATTTTATTTGTAATAATGATTTTTAACAATTATAATAATGATTTTTAAAAATATAAATTATATTTTTTAATCAGAAATAATATAATAATAAGTTTATTCCACGTATGCGTCTGCCACGTCAGCTTTTTATTGACACGTCATTAAAAAAATGACAACTCATCATGATTTGGACTCAAATTCTGTTTGGGGGACTAAAACTGGGGAGAAACAAAATGGG
>NC_021166.2:45939702-45959318 GCF_000331145.2 Cicer arietinum
GAGGTCAGCGACGGAGGAAGAGTGGGAAGCCACTACTACTACTGGTTCTGAGGTGGTGGTGATGGCCGGTGGTGCGGCGGCGAGTATGGCGACTCCGGCGTCTGGTGTAGTGGGGTATTCTAAAGAGACACCAAGTGAGCTTGCAATGGTGGTTTCAAGGAACAGTAAAGATCTTGTTGAAGTTATCAAAGAGCTTGATGATTACTTTCTTAAAGCTGCTGATGCTGGTTCTCATGTTTCATTTCTGTTACAAAGTTCCAAGTTCTGGTTTTTTTGTTCATAGTAAAGCAAGTAAGTTTTACATGCATGTCATTATTTTTGGGTTTTATATTTTAGTGTGTTAGCTTATTTGAGAATGATTTTAGGGTTCATGAGTGAATCCTTTTGATTTTGATTTGTTTAGGATTTTTTATTTTAAGTGTTTTTTCTTTTAATTTAATTTTAACAAATAAATTTTATTTGTAATAATGATTTTTAACAATTATAATAATGATTTTTTAAAAATATAAATTATATTTTTTAATCAGAAATAATATAATAATAAGTTTATTCCACGTATGCGTCTGCCACGTCAGCTTTTTATTGACACGTCATTAAAAAAATGACAACTCATCGTGATTTGGACTCAAATTCTGTTTGGGGGACTAAAACTGGGGAGAAACAAAATGGAGGGACTACTTTCAATTTTCACCTATAATAGGGGGACCAAAAGTGCAATTAAGCCTAAATTTTTCTCAAATTTCAATGAATACAAACTCAAACAGTTTCAATATGTATGCCATTGCCACATAAATCCTAGTCCTTGTCATATTCCCAGTTTAGCAGCTACCCAGAAATCACAAATTCAATATAGAATACAGCATGTGGAATCATTGATATGCTGGCATTCAGATCTTTGTCCTACTAGAGTGAATGTCCAGAAAAATGCAACAATAAGATTTTTGTAATGCCTATACTTGGTGCTTGATTGCCACCACAAGGTATGGTGATGCATATTTATTTGATATTATCCTCAATAAAACGATAATAGCACATCCTCCCAATCCCTAATCTTTATTATTTCTACATATACTATTAGACATACCTAATGTATTTTACTACCTTTGTTACCTCATTTTTATTTAGTGTTATAATTAAGATAGAATTAGTTTTGCCTATCCCCTTTTTATTAGGCTTTCTGTTTTTAGTTAGTTAGATAGATATATATTCCCTTTGGGTTCAATCCTATATAAAATAGAGAGAACCCCTCTTTTGTAAAGTAAGAAAGATTTATTGTAATCAATATAGAGGTATTTCCATATATGCCCTCCATTGAATATGAAATTTACTAACATGGTATCAGTCAATCTAAACCTAGTAATTTCTCATTCATCTTCTTCATCTTGAGTTCTTTCTTCTCCTCCTCCGCGATTTCTCTCTGGTTTTTCTCTGAAATTCGCGATGGATTCTGATCATGATACTTCTTCTTCTTCTTCTTCGTCTGATGATCGTTCTAACAACCAACAACATATCAAGAAATCCCCAAATTTCAATCGTAGTTATCAAAATGACATGCTGGATCCCTTCTTTATGCATCCCAGTGATAATTCTGGCCTTGCACTTGTGTCTCCACCTCTCAACAACACCAACTTTCACTCATGGTCTCGTGCGATGCTAGTTTCCCTTCGTTCGAAGAACAAATCTGGTTTTGTTCTTGGAACTATTTATCGCCCTAAAGATACAGATCGACTTTCGATGGCTTGGGATCGATGTAACACGATGGTTATGTCTTGGATTACGAACTCCCTCGAACCGAATATCGCTCAAAGCATTATGTGGATGGATTCGGCTGCAGAGATCTGGCACGAACTGAATGATCGATATCATCAAGGAGATATATTTCGGATTTCAGACTTACAAGAAGAAATTTATGGTCTTAGGCAAGGTGATTCTTCTATTACGATCTATTTTACCAATTTAAAGAAACTCTGGCAAGAATTGGAGAATTTTTTCCCCTTGCCTTCTTGTTCTTGTACACCTACTTGCTCTTGCAATCTCTTACCAAAAATTAGGGAATACAGAGAGAATGACTATGTCATTCGCTTCCTTAAGGGCTTGAATGAACAATATTCCCCAGTTCGATCTCAGATCATGTTAATGGAGCCTCTCCCTACAATTAGCAAGGTTTTTTCGATGCTTTTACAACAGGAACGTCAATTCTTTAGTCATACGGAAGAACTTAAAACTGTCGCAGCTGTTTCTAACCATAGTCGTGGATTTGGTCGCGGTTCATCTTTAGGTAGTGGTCGTGGTTCTGGTGGCCGTGGTCGGGGATATAAAATTTGCACTCACTGCAATAAATCGGGTCATACGGTAGATGTTTGCTTTAAAAAACATGGGTACCCTCCGAACTATCCACGATCCAATTCAGGGGCTTCCAACAATTTCTCATCTACCAGCCCTAATATTGAGGATGCTCATACTTCCGCTACCTCTGATTCTTCAAGTCTGGACAATGCTACCCAAGTTTTCACTTTGGATCAGCAAAAGGCTTTGCTTGCTTTAATTCAGGCTTCCACATCCTCCTCTACTAGCACTGTAAATCAACTTCAACATTCACCTCCTATCAATTTGGGTAATTCTTTTTCCCATCAAATTTCTAATTTAGTTTCTAACCATTCTTGGATTATGGACACAGGTGCAACTGATCATGTTTGCTTTTCTGCCAACATGTTTCAATCTATTAAAAGAATTCAGCCTGTTTCCATTAAATTACCTAATGGTTCTTTGATTATTGCTCAATTTGCTGGGACTATTTTCTTTAACAATGATTTTTACTTAAATGATGTTCTTTATCTGCCTCAATTTTCTACTAATCTCATTTCAGTTCCTCGATTAACCAATTCTCTTAATTGTCATCTTGTATTTCATGCTACTAATTGTTTGATACAGGACAACATCTCCCTGAAGATGATTGGTACAACTAGTATTCATCATGGCTTATACTTGCTTGATTTTCCCTCTTTTCATACCCCTGTTCAGATTCATAATTGTACTATCAATTCTATTTTGCAAACTAGTTTACACCATGTTTTAGGTTCCAATTGTAATCTTTGGCATTTTCGCTTTGGGCATCCATCTAGTGATACTTTGCAACATCTTAATAAAGAGTTTTCCTTTGTTACTTTTAATAAAAGTGTCATTCCTTGTGATATATGCTTATTTGCCAAACAAAAGCGATTGCCTTTTCCACATAGTTCATCTGTTTCTGCTGCATGTTTTGATTTAGTCCACATGGATATTTGGGGACCTTTTTCAGTTCCCTCTATGTTTGGTTTTAGATATTTTCTAACGGTTGTTGATGACAAGAGTAGATTTTGTTGGATATTCCTTATGAGACTTAAATCTGAAACAACTGTTCTTGTTAAACCTTTTGTTTCTCTTATTCAAACACAATTTGATAAGAAAATTAAATGTATTAGAACCGACAATGGAAATGAGTTCCTTATGAAAGATTTTTACAAAACTCATGGAATTTTACACCATACTTCCTGTGTTGATACCCCTCAACAAAATGGCATTGTTGAGCGAAAACATCAACATTACTGCCATTGGATAAAAGTGGTTCCTATTAGGCTATGATTATTTAACAATGCTACTTCACAGTAGGAATAACCAAGATATGTACCACATGCACACCAACTAAATCTTTATACTATTTCAAAATTATGGCAAACGTCCTAAATTGATTTTAAAAGCAAAACATTAATCATTTAGATACAACATCAACACTTTCAATTAATTTAAATCGATTTTTTTTCACACAAACCCACTTAAAATAAAAAATAAGAACTTTCTAATCAAAATTAAAGCATATAGTTAGCTAATCAAACATTTTATTTTAACTAATCACATTAAAAGAAGATAGCAGAAAATCACTATTAGACGTACAAGCCACAAGTCCACCAAATAAGCAATTAATATAATCATGTCAACAATTCAAATTAACTCAAATATCAACAAATACACACTCAACAAAAAGGAGCAAATAGTTAACGTTAACAATTATCTTCAAAAACAAGAGAATTCACCACACAACAATAATAAGCAACTAGTTAACAATTAAAATCATCTTTCAGAAATCATGTATTGTAATGGAGAAATACATAGCACAAGAATAATAGGTAAGTGTTTCAACCCTTCATAGGAACACAGATAAGCACAATTGGCTTACGGTTAACAATTCACTAACATACGATTGACACATAACCCACTCGGCCTGATTGGACAGACCTGCTCTGATACCACTAATATGACACCCTAAATTCAAATTGAAATAAAGAGTAAAATGCACTAGTTTTGAAAGAGAATTGTAGCGGTCCCAAAATAGAGTATAAAAAAAATTCCTTTTTAACTATAAGGCTAAGGACGTCACACTCACACTTACACAAGACGTTTGCATAAAAATTCTTAATTAAAAATCTTCTAACATCGAATATAGCTGAGGTTTATTAACCAAATATTTCTGACTTAAAAACATGTGCAAAACTTAGAGATAATTAATTTTTATCTCCGAATAAAAGACTGGATATAACACATTGATCGGTAGAGTTTACAAAACAAAAATTAGTTCATAAATCAAAAAAATTACAACAAATTACTCCAAACCAGTATCACCTATCAGAGCATCGATCACCAACCGATAACCTGAAATAATTGCGTTCTCGCAAGCGCCAAACACAAGCAACGAGGGGTGAGTTTCGAAAATATATAACAGTATAAAATAATTGAGAAGAACACGTAAAACATTAATTAAACACCGTATCATATCAAATCACAATTAATAATAATCATCAAGGTAAAACATGTTGAAACAAACTCTCAAATTAAATTTTTGATGAAAATAAACAAAGGTTAATTAAAGATATTAATTATGATTCTAAAATGTTAAGTTAATTTAACTTGTGCTTTTGAGTGAATTAATTCAAAGATAGGAATCAAGCAAAGTAAAGAAAACAGTTAAAAACTGAACAGACAAAGATACAAGAACATTCTAGACAAAATGGAGAATGATCTCCAGGTTCAAGAGTGATCGTCACAGCATCTTAACCAATCAATCTCCACTATTTCAACGAAGCTTTTGCCTCTGAATTTTATACTAAGATTATCAGTACATGGCAAGGAACAAATAGGTTTCATCCCAGTAAAAGAAGATTCCCGAATCATTAAAATAAAAGGACTCAAAACAGGCCAGTTGAAACAGTTTGGAAACTTTTCAGCCAAACTGTCAAGAAAGTTCAATCAATCTTGATTTGTTCAAAGACATTACAAAGACACCCATAATGATCAAAACAAGAACTTAAAATTGATCATCAAATCTCCAGAAAGATCAAACTGCCAGAACCAGATTGATAATCAATCTCCGTTTTCTGCAGAATTCTAGCAGTGATCTTCCTACTTCTGCAAAGGTTTATAATCACACTCCAAACTATTTTGGAAAGATTCAAGGCTCCAGAACGAAGCTGTAACATCAATGTTTAAGTGAGAAGCTTCAAAGATCTTTAAACTAGTAGACAAGAAGATTAAGCAAGGTTGTAACAGATTCAGTAAAAAAAAAAAAACAGATTCAAATTATTCAAGGCTGAATTATTTTAATCTCATGTATTGGTTTTTGTCAAAACTGACAGAGCACTACGATTAACTCTTTTGACCATCATTAAATGCTTCTAATCATCTATAAAAGGAAGACCAATATCCAGGATTAAGGCAGAAAATTCAAGTGCTGTTAATTCTCACAAATCATTCACATTCACATACTTGAAATTCTCATTTTCAGAAAGAAGAAGCAGTTTTGAATCTTTACATCATATTGTGTTGTTACTACTGAATTCTTTGTAAAGAATCGAATCTCAAACAAGAGTTGAGACATCTCAAATTCTATCAAAACAATCTCATCATTATTGAAATAACAAACTATAAGAGTTTAATTATAGTTTGATTAGATTGTAACGAATCCTATCAAGATAGATAGGTGTTGTATTTGCTTTCTGGGTAGAAAGAAATAGAGTTTGAAACAAATCAAGGTCGATCTGTGCTAGGTGCTGTAAAATCAAGAAGGTTCTTTGTTTTAAACACTTAGTGGAAAATCTCACGGTTGTGAAGACTTGACGTAACCCGAGTTAAGTGAATCAGGATATATCGTTGTGTGGTATCTCTTCCCTTATCTATTTACTTTCAGTTTGATTGATTATCAGGTTAAAAACATAAAAAGAATTACTGATTTTAACTAACCAAGAACGTTCTCCGTTTTCTGGTTAAAACCAAGAACATTCTCCGTTTTCTGTTTTCACAACCAAGATCAATTTTGAGTTATTTTCTAAGTTTTTTAACAGGAATTTTTAAAACAATTATAACTAAAAACAACAACAACAACAAAAAACGGAACTAACCCGTAAATACATTTTACTAATTTCTTTTATTTTCTTTATTTTTAAACACAATTTAATTACTAAAATATTATTAATATTTCAAAACTAATATTTTATAAATAAAGTAATTAAAGTAATTAATCTTTTAAAATACATTAATAATCAAGACTCTCATATTCAATATAACAACTATAATTATACTTATTTTTTTAAATACTCACATTAAAATACTAGCACCAGAGAATATTCAATATATATATATATATATATAATCAATATTTTATTAATTACTAAATAAAGGAAATCAAACACAATAGTACTACTATCTCAAGATACTTATTTATAGAATAAATAACTAAAAATAGAAAATAGTTATAAATAATCGAAATATAACTATGTGCACAATTAACATCAGTTAAACTCACACGAAAATATCACATTAATTGTGTACGGGCATATCCACGTAAAATCAACTAAAATATTATTATTTAAATTATTACACTAAAATACTATTATTTTTAGAAAAATAAATAATATAATATAATATAATATAATATAATATAATATAATATAATATAATATAATATAATATAATATAATATAATATAATATAATATAATATAATATAATATAATATAATATAATATAATATAATATAATATAATATAATATAATATAATATAATATAATATAATATAATATAATATAATATAATATAATATAATATAATATAATATAATATAATATAATATAATATAATATAATATAATATAATATAATATAATTTATTTATATAACTCATTTAGTCAGATATGTACAATAATAGCACATCATAGAAGACACACTTATAAAGAAAATTAATCAACATATATTTTAAAATAATTTTAACATCAAATTACTTATTTAAAATTCTACCTTATTAAAAAAATTGTTTATTATAAAAATTGGGGTGTTACAGTACTCTCCTTAATGATACGAGATGTGCTAAGTATTCCTATCACCAAAATAACATCAAAGTCTTCTTTTAGTATTGATGGACGTGTTCTCACCAAATACAGAAGTTCCACTCTTCCTGATCACATCCAAATGTTGATTTGCACTCGAAACTATTACATAGATTTTCTGAAAATTTGAATGGTAATATTTAGTTTTCTAATTTTTTAATCTTGCAAAATTATCTCATGATTAAATATCTAATTGTTTCTTTTGATTTTGTATTCAAGATGAGGATGGATACAATACTTCTGGATGAAAAGGCATTGCTTTGTTTCAATTGGTTTTACTTGTTAGTTGTGTCTACAAAGCTTATTGGCTCTTGCTATTTGTATGATTACATGTTATATTTAAAATTGTTTGTCCGCAAATACCTTTGAATGTTTGTTATGTTTTTATTCATCACTTTGCGGACATAATATTGTGGTATGAGAATCCACAAATCAACTATAGATGGTGAATTCTTTTGCTTGTATCATTCCACTCGTAAGCACTAAAATCTACTATTTTGTCTAGTGAAAGCTCATTAATTTGTATGAAGTAGTTGTTGTCATATCATATATGCAATGCTTTATTAAACTTAAGATGAGGATACCATAAAGTCAGTAAAACAAATCAGAAAAAAAAAATTGAAAAAATCATCGGAAAAAAATTGAAATATTTGTTATTCCAAAAAATTATTGATTTTTTTAAAATGGAAATATGGGCCGTCTAAGCCCATGGAATTTTATGGGCTTTTTTCATGGGGGATTTCTTTTAATGGGCCTATTTATTATAAGGTTTTTTTTGCCCCCTTCAATATGTGGGCTGGGGTTAATATATAGGGGGCTTGACAAATTGACAGCTCTACTTATAAGTAAGATTATCTACAAGACTAACAAAAATTAGTCTTACAAATTAAACATTAGTGTTATGATTTCAAATTACAACCTCGTATCATTAAAAGATTTCAACCATAAAATAAAATCCAACTCCAAGATCATAGTAACCTAAACTATTACAAGACAACAAGGAAGCTAGTTAAGTCCAAGAAACTGGTAGTACAAGGTGGCAAAACCTACTTGTGGAGCAGGTAGGTGGTGAAGGTGACTGGTAGTCCGTCAGCTCATTTTAAAGTTGTTATTGGTTGACTATTAGCCTCAGCCAAACTAGTTGGACTTAGGGAATTTATTATGTTAGGTATTCATGTATATAAAGAGCTTAACTCATCTCATCAAATTTAATTCTTTGTAAAATGTATTCATTTTCAATCAATAAAGTTCATAAGTTTTCTATAAAATGTTCAAAATTTAATTTTCTCATATTACAACAACAAATAACATCTACATATACTAACTTTTAATCTTAAGAGCTCAAATATGAAACTTTAAATCATGGTGATTTGGAGGAAGAAATTTACGTGAAGCAACCTAATGGTTTTCTTGTTGAAGGCAAGCTCCAAGGAAGAGGTACAAAAAAATTGAGTTTGTTATGTGTGACCAAGGATACATGAAGACTACTTCTAACCATTGTGTATTTGTTAGAAAATTTTCTAACAATGATTTCATTATTCTGTTATTATATGTTGATGACATGCTTATTGTTGGGAAAAATATTTCCAAGATTGACATATTACAGAAGCAGCTGGGCGAGTCCTTTGCCATGAAAGATATGAGAGCAGCTAAACAAATTATTGGTATAAGAATCATATCTGACAGAAAGCAGAAGATACTTTGGATGTCACAAGAACATTATATTGAGATAGTGTTGCAAAGATTTCAAATGGAAACTCTAAGGCTGTAAGTATTCCTTTTGCTGCTTATTTTAAGTTGAATTCTAAATAAAGTCCTTCTAGTTAAGATGAGAAGAAAAAAAACATGGAACGAGTTCCTTATGCATTTGTTATGGGTAGATGTATGCAATGGTGTGTACAAGGCCAGATATTACGCATCCTATTGGTACAAATATTACGCATGCTATTCAGGTTACGTGATTAAATTTGCAGAGGGAGTTGTGGCTTGATAATTAGATTATAAAAATGTGTAGCATTGTCTACAACTGAGACATAATTAATTCTCATTACCGAAGCATGAAAAGAGTTGATTTGATTGACAAATTCTTGTAGAAGCTTGGATTTATTCAGGACAAATATGTATTATTTGTCGATAATCAAAGTGTTATTTATTCTGGTAAGAATTCGACATTTCATAGTAGGTCCAAACACATTGATGTGAGGTGTCATTGGATAAGTGATGTTTTGGAAGGTGAGTTGTTGGAGTTGGCTAAAGCTCATGCTAATTATAATGGTTATGATATAATGACTAAAGCATTACCAAGAGGGAAATTTGAAACTTTTTGTGATATCACCGATTTGGTAATTATCTCCACATAATCGTGAAGGCGAGATATGTTGGATATTTACCTCCCTTCCAATGTGGAGATAAGCACAAATATTATAGCCCATGTGTCTCACTTATTCTAGTGGAGAGGAGTCTTGTTAGGGTTAAAAGGAAGAGATTGTTTTGAAGGGAAAAAAGGCAACAACAAAAAGAGAAAAGAGAAGAGTAAACTCTACTTGCGATTTTGTCAAACCAGTCTTAGAAAGTCATCAATTGCGCGTTCATTAACCGTTGGATCAGGCTGATGTTTGGACATAAAATTCAAAACATACATGTCTTCGTTTTCAATGGTCGGATCAACGAAACGACATCTAGAGAGGGAGAAACAATGCTCGCATTGTAATAGGTTTTTGGGTTTTTTTCTCTTTCTTTATCTTGTTTTTCATTTGTAAGCTTTAGTGCTTTGTTATTTTAGGTGGTTGTAGGTATAATTTATGCGTCATTTTGAGACTCTCTCGTACTCTTATTTGATTATAATTTTGCAACTTTTTTTTTCTACCATGGAGTCTCCAAGGTACAAAGAAGCTCATTAAAAAGTGATGAACTGAAAGAGAAAAAAGTTCAAGCTAATTGTTGATTTTACCTCATTCCAAGAAAATATTGATAAGAATTATCACTGACGTAAAAAAAAGAAGTCAAATGGCAAAAGATTATATTTATATTTTTATATTTATATTTATATTTATATTGATATTTATATTTATATTTATATTTATATTTATATTTATATTTATATTTATATTTATATTTATATTTATATTGATATTGATATTGATATTTATATTTATATTTATATTTATATTTATATTTATATTTATATTTATATTTATATTTATATTTATATTTATATTTATATTTATATTTATATTTATATTTATATTTATATTTATATTTATATTTATATTTATATTTATATTTATATTTATATTTATATTTATATTTATATTTATATTTATATTTATATTTATATTTATATTTATATTTATATTTATATTTATATTTATATTTATATTTATATTTATATTTATATTTATATTTATATTTATATTTATATTTATATTTATATTTATATTTATATTTATATTTATATTTATATTTATATTTATATTTATATTTATATTTATATTTATATTTATATTTATATTTATATTTATATTTATATTTATATTTATATTTATATTTATATTTATATTTATATTTATATTTATATTTATATTTATATTTATATTTATATTTATATTTATATTTATATTTATATTTATATTTATATTTATATTTATATTTATATTTATATTTATATTTATATTTATATTTATATTTATATTTATATTTATATTTATATTTATATTTATATTTATATTTATATTTATATTTATATTTATATTTATATTTATATTTATATTTATATTTATATTTATATTTATATTTATATTTATATTTATATTTATATTTATATTTATATTTATATTTATATTTATATTTATATTTATATTTATATTTATATTTATATTTATATTTATATTTATATTTATATTTATATTTATATTTATATTTATATTTATATTTATATTTATATTTATATTTATATTTATATTTATATTTATATTTATATTTATATTTATATTTATATTTATATTTATATTTATATTTATATTTATATTTATATTTATATTTATATTTATATTTATATTTATATTTATATTTATATTTATATTTATATTTATATTTATATTTATATTTATATTTATATTTATATTTATATTTATATTTATATTTATATTTATATTTATATTTATATTTATATTTATATTTATATTTATATTTATATTTATATTTATATTTATATTTATATTTATATTTATATTTATATTTATATTTATATTTATATTTATATTTATATTTATATTTATATTTATATTTATATTTATATTTATATTTATATTTATATTTATATTTATATTTATATTTATATTTATATTTATATTTATATTTATATTTATATTTATATTTATATTTATATTTATATTTATATTTATATTTATATTTATATTTATATTTATATTTATATTTATATTTATATTTATATTTATATTTATATTTATATTTATATTTATATTTATATTTATATTTATAGTTATATTTGTATTTATATTTGAGATTTAGATATCATTAGGATATATAATTTATATTACAATTTAGCTCTATTTATAGAGCAATGAATAAAACTTAGGATTAAGAGTGTTTTTTCATATACAATATATCTTATATTTTTCACTTACAAAATAAATCAATATAATTTCATTTCCGCAAATATAAATATAATACAAACAACAAAGTAAATCCGTCAAGATCAATCCTATTTAATCGAAGTGGTTTAATTAACGAGTTTGTGATTCTAAAAATGTGAACTCGATAACTTAATTCATTAACGATTATGAAATTTTTTTTTTTGTTAGCGTAGTTTAAATTTTTGTGTTTTAGTGTTTCAATGTTAAAATTTAAAATCGTATAATTTAGTCTCAATGTTGGATTTTTTATTTAATAGAAAGTAAACTAATTATATTTTTTGTAATGTTCTAAAAAAATTATCTCATGATTCGATCACCCAATATAAACTAAATTGTTCAGCATTGAGTTGGATTGTGCATGTGATACAATTTACTTGTCTCAAATTTTCTCTTATATTTAAAGTCAGAAAATATATTGTAATAAACATTTTTAAATTAAAGCGTATGTGCATCGCGTGAGTTTTACTCTAAATAGTCTACATATGTTAAAAAAAAGTTTTTTTTTTTTTTACTGAAACACATCATTCATTCAAACTAATAAAAATTATATCAATCAAGAATATTACAATTCAAAATTGCTAAAATAAAAAATAATAAATATGTGAACAAGCTCACAATGCTCAGGTTAGTAGTATGCAACGGAAAAATGTCTACAAATGTGACAAAACCAATAAATATGATAAAATTGAGGTGTTCAGAATATCTATGTCTTCGGAGCTATAACGTTGCTAACGCCAAAATCATTGATTGAATTTTTACTTGATCGGTCAATCTGAACTAAAGAACACTGCAACAAGAAGGGAAACCAAAATGTCACAACATGAAGACAATAAGCACAACGGCGCACTAAGACGACAAACCACAAAAAACACACAAAATAAATTAAAAATGTGTGAAAATCACTTATTTAGATAAAAAAAGAATAAAAAATGATTTAAAGATGTGATTTTGAAAAAAAAATATTGGACTTAAATTACACCTCTTGAGTGAAAAATAAGAATTGGTCAAAGAGATCCAAAAATAGGAGACTTACAAAAGTGTTGACCATGCATGAAAAGGTAATGGATATTTTAGTAAGGCATTGTGAATGAAGTTTCGTTTCAAACCATCAAACTTGAGACAACATTAGTATAGCATTGATAGCTTTGTATTCAATGGGACTTAAAAAAAAGGGAAGAAACGATGAATGTCTATCGATTTCTATTTATAATATATTAAACTAGCTCAATTTTTGTGTGTTGACACATTATTTATGCATACATTTATATAATTGTCTTGATTTCATTTCGGCAAATTTTCAACTATGTACATTTCTACCCCTTTTAGTTTTTTGAGCATGTATTATCTTTTTCCTTCACTTAACTACAATTTAATATTTTGGTATTGCATTCCTCTTCCTATGGCCATATTGTTTCATAACATCACATTTCAATAACTGTATTTGTTAACTTCTTCTTCCATAACATAATAATCTTCTATAATTTCTCATCGGCTCACTATTCCCCTCCAATTTAATATGTTTCAATTTTATGTTGGCCACATTTATATATATATATATATATGTATGACTATTTATTTTGCCACATTCGTCCTCTTTATGTAGTCAAAACCTTTGCAACAAATTAAGCAATCAAACCACATGATCAATAGTGTACACTTTATAACTTCTTTTATAATATGGTTTTGAAATCCTCAACACATCACATATTGACATTAATTAAACCTATGGGAGGTTCTTTGAGACAACATTATTGACCATCTAAGTAGCAAAGTTTTCAAAAACTTATCGTCATCTATATTTTATGAGATTGATCCAAGAGCTTAGGCAAACTGATGCTAACATACATCATTGTTGTTGCATTGTCAATGGATAAAAAAGTGCTAGTAAGTACTATCTTTTTCATCTATTCACTTGATGTAGAAATTTTGGATCTAGAGGGTGAGATAGCAAAAAGGTTCCTTTTATTTCAAGCATGGGTATATATGTGCTTTTAGAAAAGGTGTGATGTTTGATGTGTGTAATTAAATAATTTGAGGGAGGGACTAAAACTGTTGGATTTTAAAATGGAGTATCAATTTAATGAATTTGTGAAAATAAAAATATCAAAACTGTAATTAAGCCAAATAATTATTGAAGACTAAATTGACAAATTCAAAAGGACTAATGTAATCGAACATTTAATATTTAAAAAAACTATTTTAAAATATATTTATTTCATCGATTAAATTAACAATTCATATACATTAATATTATATTGAATCCACATGTGCATAGCATATCTAGTTAAAATTGGTTTGGAGAAAGCATCTAAAAGATTGAAATTGAAGTATTAAATAGAGAAATCCTAGATGGCATAGTGCTTCCCATTATGTCAATCCAATGGAAATTGATTTTTAATTACTCGCTTATGACTTAATAGGTACTACTTTTTTTGTCCTATGAGTGAGAAATTTGATCATTTCACACATATTAAGACAAATCACATATGAAAGAGATAATATTATTTTTATCAAATTAATTTTGTTAAATATTAGTGCATTTCCAATATTATAAATGCATAGTAAAAGATATTGCATTAAAAATGATACAAATAATATTAATTAAATTGAACGATTTAAAAAAAGTACATTGAAAATTGAAATAGTTATTTATGTTGGGACAATCTTTTTTAATTCTTTGTGGGACGAAGGGAAATAGTTTGACAAAAAGGAGAAACAAAATGAGTTGGATTTTGATGCACTAACCTTTTTGCATTCTTGTTTTTGATGAAATGATATCAAATAGGTCATTGGCTTATAGTGGTGACTATTAGAAGGATCGTGACATTCTTTGTCCCTATTGTTTTCAGTTACATTCAATAGATTACATGAACTGTATTCATGTAACCTATATGAATTTAGTTGACGTTCGCGGATGTGGTAAATATTAAATTATATTGTTAATTAAATAAGAAGAGTAGACAAAGAACAAAAACACAATAAAATAAAATAAAATAAAAGAACAAATTTAATTATTATTAATATTGAAAAGAGAGAGAGAGAGATATTCTATACAATTATACATATGCGCATGTTAATAAAAATAAAAAGCATGTGCAATTTCGTTAACCAATTAATAAAAACTACTTTTTTCTAATAACTACCACAAACATACATTACCTCTTCTAATAATTACTAAATTAAAAATAATAATACCCAAATGCAATTTGACTACACATCAATCAATAGTCCCAAACACAATATTCAACGCTTCCTCTTTGGTTTTGGAGTTGTAAACACCAAGTTTTACAACCTTGAAATGTCATTCTCATGCACATTTCAACTAGACTTCTAAAATATATTTGATCAGTTTTTTCAGTTCCATATTCTTTCCAAAGCTTCTCATTTGAATTCATTGGAGTACTCCTTTCTTTTCATTCTTCAAGTTTAAATTTCTTCAGAATTTCTTTTGCATATTATTTTGGATACAAGAAAACTTCATTCTTGCTTTGCTTGATTTCCATTGCAAGAAAAGAAATTATTAATCCAATATATGTCATTTTAAATTCTTTCATCATTTTCAACTCATTATGCTTGAGGTAAGGAATAGACTCATATAAACCTTTTACAAAGTCCAAACTCAATAAATGATTATCAATTTTGTTGTACCATGCTCTTGGTGCATGCTACAATTCATATTAAGTCTTCTTTGTTGCTCTCCGTGTTCTCTTTGAAAATGGCTTCATGCTTTCCTTTCTAAATTGACAAGTCTTAATTTAAAATATGGTCAAGTTTTGGAAGGTCATTTTCTATATCCTTGGATTTTAACTGCAACAGACCTTGAGGATGATGATTCCCAAGCCTTTTGTGACACAAATCTATGCCATTTTCTTAGGTTTGAAAAGCAATTTATTCCTCCTCCAATGGAATTAAAGGAAAAAAATTTTCTCTCATATTTAATTTGAAAATCTCTTTGTCATCTGCATCTTTAATAAAGAAGCATTCGTTTTCGAACAAAAACTTTATAACCTCTTTCAACTAATTATCCAACACTTAATAAATTTTGATCAATTTCAGAGAAGTACTACACATCATAAAAGAACTTTGTACTTGAATAAGTTGAGAATACTATTGTTCCTTTTCCTTTCACATCAATGTAATTGTCATTTCCAACTCAAGCTTTTGATGAAGTTGCAATGCTTAGTTCCTTGAATAAATCCTTGTTATGTGTCATGTGGTTAATACAACCATTGTCAAATCAAACAATTCTCGTTAGATTTGATGCTAGAGAAACATGATGCAACGAACAAATGATCCTCCACTTCCTGATTAACAACTTTTAGCTCATAGCTACGTTGTTGACTCTCATTTTCTCTGTCACGACCCGAAAATTAAATGTCGTGACCGGCGCACAAGCTATAGTGCTAGCCTGACAAACCTATCAATTAACTTAACAATTAAACAACTAAACCGCTCTCTAACTATTTCAAAAATATATGTATATATATATATATATATATATATATATATATATATATATATACTTTTTACTCGAAATTTCGACAGAGTAACCTCTGTAAATTCAACATTTCTAAATTTATAAAATCCCGTTAAATTCTCAATTCAGTCACAATTCAAAGAACATAATTTAATCGTTTAATACACTTTCCAAAAACTTCTAAACTCCAAAATAACTGCAATTTACATAGACTCAACAGACGTTACAAAACAAAATGGTCCTCGATCAAAGAGGCCTACCAAAAAGAAATATATTGAGACTTGGATCAAATAACAATTTGCTACTTAGCTGCCTGCGAATCTGAAAAAAAATAAGCAACATAAAGGGGTAAGTCACAAAGACTTAGTGAGGAGACAACAACCACCATCAATTAGAAGGGAAACACAAAAGGCACGAATAACTATTTTACAATCGGGCGACAATTATGTTACACAATATTACTAATAATCTAGAAAAAAAATTCTAAATTTAAATATATACACATATATGATCATTAAACTTATAATGTAATCGCTTGACAAAAAATATTAAAAAAAATCCAGTTAATTTCTAAACGAAATCAAAATGAACAATCTTAAAATCATCATAAAAATCAAACAAGTAACAATACAAATTTTTAGAACCAAGAGACGGCTTTATCTCATTGATAGCTCTTTCCTCCTAAGGGTGGCATTTCCCTTAGGGGCGGCTCCATCTAACGGATGACCCTCTCCTCTCAATCCTGCAACGCATCATCACGTATCAATTAGGGAGCATACATCGCGTTGATAGCCCTTTCATCCTACAGATGACATTTCTCATAGGGGCGGCTCCATCTAACGGGTAACTCTCCCTAATCAACACGAGGTAACTAGGTGCACCTAACGCAGTTAACGATTTAATAATAATAACACCAATTTCCCAAAACACGCCTTTAAAATCATTTCATCATAATTCATGAAAAAATATACTCAATCGCATAAGAATTCAAGATTTAAATACTTTAACTCATACGTAAATCAAATTAATAACATATTATATAACAACGACCATTAAATTAAATAATTGACGAAATCATGATAAAATTCAAAGGTTGTGTTCCCCAGATTTTTCAATAAATACATTAATATAGAAAATAAAATAAAATAATAATAATAGAATTATAAAAATATATGATGATGATCGTCGTCAACTCACAATTATGGAGAATCGTCTAAGTTTGCTCTCCAACAACTCTAAGAGTAGCCGGCAGGGTCTCAGTTGACAAATCTGAGTATCAAAAATATTTCCAAGACTTTAGAAAATTTTATTCATATTAGGATTAGAGTTGTGCATTTACCTCAATGAGTCTCAATAAGCAACTCTCAAGAGATGGGTACCCTTTTCCTTCCTTAGAACACAAACCCTAACCCAAAAATCTCAACCAAAAGAATTTGTAGGAGTTTGAGAAATTAAGCTTGTGAGGATGTTAAATCTCTTTTAAAGGTTGATGGTTTGAGTAATAGAGTGAGAAGAAGCAAGGAAAAGGGAAAGAAAAAAAAGAAAAAAAAAAGCAACAAGAAATGGGGGAGGGAGAGTAGCCGACAGAGAGAAGAAGAAGGGAGAAGAAATAGGAGAAAATGAGGGAGTGAGATGGAAAGAGAGTGAGAGTGAGTGGGGTTGAGTTTGTTTTTATTTATTATTATTAATTAATTATTATTATTATTATATATTTTTATTAAAAAAAAACAAAAGAAAGACAGACGTGTCAATCTCCTCCCCTTATAAAAATTCATCATCTAATTTATTTGACTTTTTATTTAATTAATAAATACTACTGACCTTGAGTTTCAACATAAGTGTTGGTACTTTGCACGGATGACTTCTTTGGGTTCCCAAGTAGTTTCTTCGCCGGATGGACCACGCCAAAGGACTTTTACTGAAACGATATCCTTTAAGCGTAAACGTCTCACTTGGCGATCTAATTACTGGATGTTCAACCTACGATAGACTCTCATCTAATTGTACGCCTTCATGATTAATCACATGAGAAGGGTCATGAAGATACTTTCGAAGCATCGAAATATGAAAAACTGGATGAACCCCCGAGAGATCCGGTGGAAGTGCCAAGCGATACGCTAATGGTCCGACGCTTTCTAAAATTTCAAATGGTCCAATGAACCTTGGACTTAGTTTCCCCTTCTTACCAAATCTCAAAACTCCTTTCATTGGTGAGACTCGTAGAAATACATGTTCCCCCACTGAAAACTCTAAGGGACAACGCCTCTTATCAGAGTAAGATTTTTGCCTACTTTGAGTTGTCACTAAGATTTTTGCCGACTAATTTAGCTTCACCAACTTCAAACCACCATATCGTAGACCTACAGCGTCTTCCGTACAAAGCCTCGAACGGAGCCATTTGAATACTAGATTGATAACTATTATTGTATGCAAATTCCATCAAGGGAAAATGTTGATCCCAACTACCCCCAAGATCCAGAACACAAGCACAAAGCATATCTTCCAATATTTGTATAGTCCTTTCAGATTGACCATCTGCTAAGCTTCAAACGAGTTCCTAATGAAGTTTGGAACGACTTCCAAAATTGAGCAGTAAATTGAGCCCCACGATCAGAAATAATAGACACTGGTACACCATGCAAAGAGACAATTTTATCTAAATAAAGTTTAGCATATTGAGATGTAGTATAAGTAGTCTTCACAGGCAAAAAGTGTGCAGATTTGGCCAACCGATCTATAACCACCTACACCGAGTCATAACCCCTTTGGGTTCGTGGTAATCCTGTGACAAAATCCATAGCGATGCCTTCCCACTTCCATTCAAGTATTTCAACAGGTTGAAGTAACCCCGCAGGCTTTTGGTGCTCAGCCTTTACTTGTTGACACACTAAGCACCTAGAGACAAAATATGTTACGTCTCTCTTCATCCCTTCCTACCAATACAATTCTCTCAAGTCTTGATACATCTTATTAGAACCTGGGTGAATAGTATAAGAAGAATGATGAGCCTCATCTATAATTTTCCTCCTTAAGCCACCAACATTTGGAACACACAGTCGAGCCTTCAATCTCA
>NC_021166.2:45959362-45963693 GCF_000331145.2 Cicer arietinum
GAGCCCCACGATCAGAAATAATAGACACTGGTACACCATGCAAAGAGACAATTTTATCTAAATAAAGTTTAGCATATTGAGATGTAGTATAAGTAGTCTTCACAGGCAAAAAGTGTGCAGATTTGGCCAACCGATCTATAACCACCTACACCGAGTCATAACCCCTTTGGGTTCGTGGTAATCCTGTGACAAAATCCATAGCGATGCCTTCCCACTTCCATTCAAGTATTTCAACAGGTTGAAGTAACCCCGCAGGCTTTTGGTGCTCAGCCTTTACTTGTTGACACACTAAGCACCTAGAGACAAAATATGTTACGTCTCTCTTCATCCCTTCCTACCAATACAATTCTCTCAAGTCTTGATACATCTTATTAGAACCTGGGTGAATAGTATAAGAAGAATGATGAGCCTCATCTATAATTTTCCTCCTTAAGCCACCAACATTTGGGACACACAGTCGAGCCTTCAATCTCAACACACCATCAGAATCAACTGAAAAGTCTGAAATTTTACCATTCTGAACATTATTTACCATATTCACCAAGTATGGGTCTTGACTTTGAGCTTCCTTGATATCATCAACTATGGTTGGACGAATTTGTACGTGGGCTAAAAATAACCTCAAATGACCAAGTTCCAATTGAATTCCACTTTCCACAACTTCTTGAAATTCTTTAACTATTGGCCTCTTTACTTCTGCTATATGAGCGAGACTGCCCATGGATTTCCTACTCAAAGCATCTACAACAACATGTGCCTTCCCTGGATGGTATAAGATTGTGCAATCATAATCTTTCAAGAGTTCCATCCCTTCTTTGTCTTAAATTTAAGTCTCGCTGCTGAAAGATATACTTCAGACTTTTATGGTCGGTATAAATCTCACAAGTTTCACCATATAGATAGTGCCTCCAAATCTTAAGAGCAAAAATAACGGCAGCCATTTCCAAATCACGTGTGGGATAGTTCACCTCATGCCTCTTGAGTTGTCTAGATGCATAGGCAATAACTTTACCTTGTTGCATAAGTACACAACTGAGACCAATTCTAGAAGCATCACAATAAACGGCATAACTTTCACCACCTATAGGTAATGCCAAAATAGGTGTTGACGTCAAGTACTCCTTCAATTTTTGAAAGTTTTCCTCACATGCATCAGTCCATCGGAACTAAACTTTCTTCTGGGTCAACCTAGTCAACAGAGATGCAATCTTTGAGAAATCCTTCACAAAACGTCGATAATAACCAGCTACGCCAAGAAAACTCCGAATCTCCTTCACTGTAGTAGGTCTGGGCCAATTCTGGACTGCTTCCACCTTACTTGGATCAACACTTATTCCATTCTTAGACACAACATGACCTAAAAATGCCACACTATCCAGCCAAAACTGACATTTTGAGAATTTGACATATAATTGTTTATCTCTTAAGGTTTGCAAAACCAACCTTAAATGTCGCTCGTGTTCTTGTTTACTCTTGGAATAAACAAGGATATCATCAATAAACACAATCACGAATTGATCCAAGAATGGTTTAAAAACGCGATTCATCAAATCCATAAAAGCTGTTGGGGCATTAGTAAGCCCAAAGGACATAACCAGAAATTCATAATGCCCATAACGCGTGCGGAAAGCTGTCTTCGTTATGTCATCCCTCTTAATCTTCAACTGGTGATACCCCGACCGCAAATCAATCTTAGAAAAACATTGAGCTCCTTGAAGTTGGTCAAACAACTCATCAATGCGGGGTAACGAATATTTATTCTTCACAGTTACTTTATTCAACTGTCGGTAGTCTACACATAGCCGCATGGATCCATCTTTCTTCTTTACAAATAAGACGGGTGCTCCCCAAGGAGAAGAACTTGAATGAATAAAACCCTTATCAAGAAGATCTTGAAGTTGTTCCCTTAACTCTTTAAGTTTTGGTGGTGCCATACGATAGGAGGTATAGATATAGGATGAGTGTTAGGAACTAAATCTATAGAGAACTCGATCTCCCTATCAGGTGGCAACCCAGGAAGTTCTTCAGGAAAAACATCTGGAAATTCGCATGCTATTGGAATTTTCTCCAATTCCTCTTCAGTAACTTGTGTATCCCTTACCAAGGCTAAGTACGTTTGACAACCTCTTCTCATTAACTTGCTAGCTCTCAATGCTAAGATTTGGTTATGTGGTACCCAACAATGTGCTCCTTGAAACGAGAAGACTGATTGTCCTGGTATCTCAAATTTCACCACTTTGTTATGAAAATCCAAAGTGGCATGATGCAAAGCCAACCAATCCATACCCAAAATCACATCAAAATTTATCAAGTCAATAACTACTAAACCTACCGGAAACACCTTGCCATCAATAGTTATATCACAAGAACGATACACCGACTTTGCAAGCAAATTTCCTCCAACAGGTGTAGCTACAACTAAAGGCTCTTCTAAAGAAGATGAACATTTACCAAGACGAGTAGCAAACCACGAGGATACAAAAGAATGTGTAGCTCCATGATCAAACAAAACACGAGCATCTCTAGAACAAATAGAAAGTATACATGTAACTACTGCATTGAATGTTTGAGCATCCTGACGAGTCAAAGCAAACACTCGAGTCTGACCTCTTCCTGCTGGTATCTGACCTCTACCACCAAATCCTCTACCTCGCTGCTGAAATATTCCTGAACCTCTAACATAAGAATTTCCACTCTGGCGCATAGATGCAGAATGGGTATGAGGAGATGCCAAAGTTGTTGGTGTTGATGCATAACTAGATGATGGATGTGTCGTGTCTACAGGACAATCCCCCCTGATGTGACCTATTTGGCCACATTGGTAGCACACCTTAGGATTACCATCTCTAGAACAATTCCCGAAGTGAAACCTACCACAAGTAGAACATCGTGTAGCTGAAACACCAGAATGTCTCTAAGAGAAAGTGGATTGTGATGCTGCTCCAGAATCTGATCTACGAATCTGCATTGTCCCAAAAGACTGCTCACTATGACCACCCCTTTGAGACACGAGTCTTTGTTGCCCCTGATAAGCAAACATAGATCCACCACCGCGATTTGAATAGTTACTGTAAGATCCTTCAATCATTTGCTTCTTATGTGAATCTTGTCTATTGCCTCCTTTTTCCTTCTGTCGTTGCTCAATCAAAAGGGCCAAACTCAAAACCTCAGCAAAAGTAGAACAATTCGACCCAACCACAAATCTAAATAAATAATCCTCCAATCCTCTAATGAACCTCTTAACACGCATCTCTTCAATGATAGGATAAGGAGCATGTCTAAAGAGCTGTGTAAAACGAGCACTATACTCTGAAACTGTCATACCCTCCGTTTGCTCCAATCGCTCAAACTCATGAGCTAATCTATCTCTAACACTCTCTGGAAGAAAACGAGCCATGAACAACTGAGAGAACTCTCTCCATGCTAACGAAGGTGACCCCACTTGCCTACCACGTGACACTATATCAAACCAATCACGTGCCACGTCTATTAGCTGAAATGATGTCAGTTCTACTGCTCTTACCTCAGAACAACCCAATGCTCTCCAAAGCCATTCTAGACTGTCAATGAATTGTTGTGGATCATATGTCGCACTAGACCCAGAAAAAGTAGGGGGTTTAAGCTTCATGAAGTCTGGTAAAGTAACCTCAATACCCCTCGTTGCAGCAGTTGTCTGATGCTCAACTTGTCTAACCTATTGTTGACCATTGACATTTTCATGCCTTTGATCACCCTCCTGTTGTTGTCTGACGACAACCCCAACAAGTTGTTGCACAACCTGTTGTAATCCCTGCAGACCAGCAGCAAACTCTTCCATGATTGGATTTTCGCGCCTATTCCTAGGTACCTCAACATCAGCATTCAAACCACGTCCGCCAACATTAGCTCTACGCCTGTTTCGAGCACGAACTGAAACACGACCTCGTTGACGAACGCCTTGAGCTTGAGAAATTGATTCATCAACAATTTCCCTTATAGTAGGATTCCTAGTCTTGGGTGGCATTCTTACCTATTCAAAGAACAATGATCCAAAAATTGAATAACATGACAAGAAATTGTGGAGAGGTAGTGATGATGAATATAAACACAGATTCAGACAACAGATGGGACTCTCATAGAGTGCTAATAGCCCTTGCAGGTAAGTTGTGTCCGGGTACACAATTTACTAACAAGAATCTATTATCACCCTATGTTTGCAGCTATTAGGACCTATGACCGAGCTCTGATACCAACTTTGTCACGACCCGAAATTTAAATGTCGTGACCGGCGCGCAAGCTATACTCCTAGCCTGGCAAGCCTACCAACTAACTTAACAATTAAACACTAAATC
>NC_021166.2:45963863-45992770 GCF_000331145.2 Cicer arietinum
ATCTCTAACACTCTCTGGAAGAAAACGAGCTATGAACAACTGAGAGAACTCTCTCCATGCTGCTAACGAAGACCCCACTTGCCTACCACGTGACACTATATCAAACCAATCACGTGCCACGTCTATTAGCTGAAATGATGTCAGTTCTACTGCTCTTACCTCAGAACAACCCAATGCTCTCCAAAGCCATTCTAGACTGTCAATGAATTGTTGTGGATCATATGTCGCACTAGACCCAGAAAAAGTAGGGGGTTTAAGCTTCATGAAGTCTGGTAAAGTAACCTCAATACCCCTCGTTGCAGCAGTTGTCTGATGCTCAACTTGTCTAACCTATTGTTGACCATTGACATTTTCATGCCTTTGATCACCCTCCTGTTGTTGTCTGACGACAACCCCAACAAGTTGTTGCACAACCTGTTGTAATCCCTGCAGACCAGCAGCAAACTCTTCCATGATTGGATTTTCGCGCCTATTCCTAGGTACCTCAACATCAGCATTCAAACCACGTCCGCCAACATTAGCTCTACGCCTGTTTCGAGCACGAACTGAAACACGACCTCGTTGACGAACGCCTTGAGCTTGAGAAATTGATTCATCAACAATTTCCCTTATAGTAGGATTCCTAGTCTTGGGTGGCATTCTTACCTATTCAAAGAACAATGATCCAAAAATTGAATAACATGACAAGAAATTGTGGAGAGGTAGTGATGATGAATATAAACACAGATTCAGACAACAGATGGGACTCTCATAGAGTGCTAATAGCCCTTGCAGGTAAGTTGTGTCCGGGTACACAATTTACTAACAAGAATCTATTATCACCCTATGTTTGCAGCTATTAGGACCTATGACCGAGCTCTGATACCAACTTTGTCACGACCCGAAATTTAAATATTGTGACCGGCACACAAGCTATACTGCTAGCCTGGCAAGCCTATCAATTAACTTAACAATTAAACAACTAAACCGTTCTCTAACCATTTCAAATATATATATATATATATATATATATATATACTTTTTACTCGAAATTTCGGCAGAGTATCCTCTATAAATTCAACATTTCCAAATTTATAAAATCCCTGTTAAATTCTCAATTCAGTCACAATTCAAAGAACATAATCTAATCGTTTAATACACTTTCCAAAAACTTCTAAACTCCAAAATAGCTGCAATTTACATAGACTCAATAGACCTTACAAAAAAAAATGGCCCTCAATCAAAGAGGCCTACCAAAAAGAAATATATTGAGACTTGGATCAAATAACAATTTGCTACTCAGCTCCCTGTGAATATGAAAAAAAAAAGAAAAACAAAAAAAAGCAACATAAAGGGGTAAGTCACAAAGACTTAGTAAGGAGACAACAACCACCATCAATTAGAAGGGAAACACAAAAAGGCACGAATAACTGTTTTACAATCGGGCGACAATTATGTTATACAATATTACTTAATAATCTAGAAAAAAATTCTAAATTTAAATATATACACATATATGGTCATTAAACTTATAATGTAATCGCTTGACAAAAAATATTTAAAAAAAATCCAGTTAATATCGAAACGAAATCAAAATGAACAACCTTAAAATCATCATAAAAATCAAACAAGTAACAATACAAATTTTTAGAACCAAGAGGCGGCTTTATCTCATTGATAGCCATTTCCTCCTAAGGGTGGCCTTTCCCTTAGGGGCGGCTCCATCTAACGGATGGCCCTCTCCTCTCAATCCCGCAACGCATCATCACGTATCAATTAGGGAGCTTACATCGCGTTGATAGCCCTCTCCTCCTACGGTTGACATTTCCCATAGGGGCGGCTCCATCTAACAGGTAACTCTCCCTAATCAACACGAGGTAACTAGGTGCACCTAACACAGTTAACGATTTAATAATAATAACACCAATTTCCCAAAACAGACCCTTTAAAATCATTTCATCATAATTCATGCAAAAATATACTCAATCGCATAACAATTCAAGATTTAAATACTTTAACTCATACGTAAATCAAATTAATAACATATTATATAACAACGACCGTTAAATTAAATAATTGACGAAATAATTGATGAAATCGTGATAAAATTCAAAGGTTGTGTTCCCCAGATTTTTCAATAAATACATTAATATAGAAAAAAAATAAAATAATAATAATAGCATTATAAAAATATATGACGATGATCGTCGTCAACTCACAGTTATGGAGAATCGTCTAAGTTTGCTCTCCAACAACTCTCAGAGTAGCCGACAGGGTCTCAGTCGACAAATCTGAGTATAACAAATATTTCCAAGACTTTAGAAAAATTTATTCTAAAGTTTAGCTAACTCTAGGAAACCATCAAAATCATTTAAATATAATTCTAAGCACAAAAATAAGATTTTTACTCAAAACTACATTTTTCTATGAATTCATATTAGGATTAGAGTTGTTCATTTACCTCAATGAGTCTCAATAAACAACTCTCAAGAGATGGGTACCCTTTTTCTTCCTTAGTACACAAACCCTGACCCAAAAATCCCAACCAAAAGAATTTGTAGGAGTTTGATAAATTAAGCTTGTGGGGATGTTAAATCTCTTTTAAGGGTTGAGGGTTTGAGTAATAGAGTGAGAAGAAGCAAGGAAAAGGAAATGAAAAGAAAAAGAAAGAAAAAAAAAAGCAACAAGAAATGGGGGAGGGAGAGTAGCTGAGAGGGAGAGAAGAAGAAGGGAGAAGAAATATGAGAAAATGAGGGAGTGAGATGAAAAGAGAGTGAGAGTGAGTGAGGTTGAGTTTGTTTTTATTTATTATTATTATTATATATTCTTATTATTATTAAAAAAAAAAAAAAAAAAAAAATGTCATTTTCACATGTAATAGTTTCGTACCCCATTTGATTACACTTAGTGCACTTAGCATAAGATATTCTCCAACATCTAAATGGTGGATGGCCTTTCTTTTCACAGGGTTGACAAGAAGGTGTTGGAAAAAATCAGAGATAATTATTTCAATAATGCAGAACATATTTCCTTACTTGTGCAAATAAATGGTCAAACAGAAAATACAATTTCACATAGCAACAACAATTGACTGAAACTTAAATATGAGAGAATAAAAACCACGGGACCTAGTCCAGTAAAAACTTCTACTATAATAATTAATAAATATACTGGAGTCTTCCTAATAACAATAGGAAACATCAATCAACAAAAATAACAACCTAACAACCTTCCACAAATCTCAACGGGACTTTGGGATTTTGTGGCGGCCTTTGCAGCCACAAAGGATAACGGCTGAATGTGTTTGTGGCGGTCTGGGCGGCCATAAATGGCTTGCCTTTGTGGCGGTCTTTACCCTCACAAAGGGTTGATTTTGTGGCTGCAAAAGCCCTCACAAAAATCTTAAAAATTTAACTTGATTTTGTGGCTGCCTAAGCCCTCACAAAATTAAAACGTTGTGATTTTGTGAGGGCTTAGGCAGCCACAAAATCCAGCTAAATTTTTAAGCTTTTGTGAGGGCTTTTTCAGCCACAAATAAACACCAATTTGAATTTTTGTATTTGTGAGGGTTTTTTCTTGTAGTGATCATAATGTATATTAAAATAACAAACTCAGTGGTAGAAATAACTTATCAAAATTGTAGATCAAACGGAGCAAGTTTGTTATGCATCTGTTACCACCACCGGAAGTGAATTTCTTATTCTTTATGTATGTTATTGTCGATGTGCCTTTCTTCTATTCCTTCCTTCGGCACTATTCCTTTTTTTTTTATTCATCACATGGACCAAGCCAAATAAACCACATATTCCTTTTTTTTATTCTTTTCTTTCTTTAATAATAATAACAGTAATAATAATAATAATAATAATACTAATAAAATAGTAAAATTGATGGATTCCACTTGGGGATTGAGCCCATCCAACAAATCTCCCCTTCACGACTCAAGTGAGAAGGTATTGCTCAACCATGTCGACCTTCTTTCTATAGCATATCATCTTTGACACATGCAAGACATTTGTCATCATATCTGAACTATTCTTATCGGTATGAATCTTTTCAATTAAAAATAACTTCATTTCTAGTGCATTTCGTATACAATGATACCACACCTCAATATGCTTCGACTTTGCATGAAAAGTCATATTCTTACTTTAATGGATCGCACTCTGACTGTCATAGAATAACACAAACTTGTCTTGCTTGAGGCCTAAATCATTTAGAAATTTCTTCATCCACAAGAGTTCTTTGGAAGCTTATGTTGATGTAGTGTACTCAACTTCAGTAGTGGATAAAGCAACATACTTTATTAATCTTGATTGTCAAGACACATCTCCCCTTGCAAATGTCATCATATAACCAGAAGTAGACTTTCTAGAATCAAGATTACCTGCCATATATGCATCTGTGTAGCCATCCAACATATGTTCACCACCTCCATAGCATAAATACATTTTGGAAGTGCCTATAAGGTATACGAGAAACCACTTCACTGCATGCCAATGATCTTTACCATGATTAGAGAGAAACCGACTAACAACTCCAATTGCATGAGCAATATCTAGCCTTGGGCATACCATAACATACATCAAACTATCAACTGCGGATATATTTTTATATTTTTACTTTCATTTTCTTTCATTTTCATATTTTGTATTTTCATATTTTGTATTTTCATATTTTTATAACATACATCAAACTACCATAACATAAGACATATTTTTACTTTCATTTTCTTTTGCATTGGCTAATGTTGAATCTACTCCGATTTCACCAAATTCTTCTTGAATTTTTTCACATTTTGATGTCTGACTGCTAACGCTCCTTCTATTGTTGTGTCATCTTTCATTAGTCTTCTTTGTTCTTGTGCCTTTAATGCATTAAGCAATTCTGCCCATGAAATTTTTGAAAAATCCTTGATATTTTCCAAGGTAGTGATGGTTGCTTTCATATCTTTCAGGTACCGTTACAAGAATTTTTTCAACAATTCTTGAGTTAGGGAATTCTGACCCTAAAAGTCTTGCATTGTTTGCAATACTGATATGTTTGTTATAGTAATCTTTTATTGTCTTAGAATCCTTCATTCTTTGAAGTTCGAATTCTCGGATCAAGTTAAGGGTCCATTTGATGGACAGGATAAGAGACAAGACATGAATATGTTATGATATCATGTTAGAAGCTAGTGTTTGATGAACCAACATGATATGATAAGTTAATCCATATATCTATCATATTGTGTCTCTCTAGTTGAAATTTCTATTCTAAATATGAGATAGGTTTGAAACCAGCAGGATAGGATAAGAACAGTAATTTACTCAATTACCCTTATATATAAATTGAAATATAAATATAAAAACAATTTATAAAATAAAATCTAAAATATAAATCTAATTAAATAGAAAAATAATTAATAGAATTTGATATTAAACTTAAACATAAAATATTAATAATTAATTTAAAAAATATTTATGATTTTACACAAAGGTAATTTTGTCTTTTTATATAATTTAATAAATTAGTATTCAAAATTATAAAAATATGAAAGTTAATTAAAATTTTAAAATAAATATAATATTTACAAGGTATTCTTATCATTCACATATAATATATATCATATCTTTATTTACATTCTAACAAATAAAATATAATTATTTGGTTAATCATGATTTTGTTTTTAAAGTTTAAATTTTTTATTTAGTAGTGTCAATAGATAGTTTTAATATAAAATTATTATTACTTATTTAATTTTTTTATTAATTTATAATATTTAAAATATAATAAATTAATTTAAAAAAAAATTAATATATAATTATTCACGATGGTGATTTTATTATTTAAATATATCACAAAATAAAATGTTATCAGGATTATCATATCACTATCCTATTCTTATCCAGTTTAATATGATATTAATTCTCTTTCTATCGGCATCAAAGGTACCCTTAATTCTTACATCCCTTCATATTCTTTCTCGAGATAATCTCATATTTTTTCGAGATAATCTCATATCTCTTTTGTTGATTTCGAGGACATGATTCCGATGAAAATAGAGGTTGATCCAACAACAAACAAGAAGACTTTGTCTTTGCTTTCTTTGTCTTCTTTTTCTTTTGCATTTTTATTTGTGCCATGGTGGGAATGTTCAGAAGTACAAGGTTTTCATAATCTTCTTCCACTGCTTCCCACACATCTGAAGCTTCCAAATATGCCTCCATATGCACGTCCTAATGTTTGTAATTGTTTTCGTCAAACACCGTCTGAGTGATTCTGGAGAGACTTGCTTCGCCTTCCATGATGTTAAACTTACACACAGATCCCATAGGAATAGGGCTCTAGATACCAATTGTTGTTAATTGAACAAAAAAAAGTAGACAAAGAAACAAAAACACATTAAAGGAAAAGAACAAATTTGATTATTATTATGTTGCAAGGAGAGAGAGAGAGAAAGTTTATACAATTATACATATGCATATGTTACTAAAAATAAAAAATAACGAAAACTGCATGTGCAGATTCTTTTACCAATTAATAAAAACTACTTTTTTCTAGTAACTAAAACAAACATAAATTACCTCTTCTAATAATTACTAAATTAAAATAACTATTACCAAATACAATTTGACTATACACACCAGCAGTCCTAAACACAACATTCAACAAGTTCACATAGGTTATGTAAATTTAACATATCTAAGTGTACCAAAAAATAGGAATGAAATTAGCACAAATGTTATTTTATTCATCAATTACTTTACCTTCAAAAGTAAATTGCTCAGCATACAAAAGCTAAATCAAGAAAACGATGTCTAGAACAAAGTATGAAGCATAGTCTATTTTAACATTGGAAACATTTTTATTTGTGTGAAGTGAACTATTTAAATAAATTAGAAAATGGAAAAAGGAGGAGACTATGGTCACTGTTTCCTTATTGATTCAAATGATTAGAAGGAGATTGATTGATTCATTCAGCCTTGTGAACATGCATGCTTGGTGGATGTAGTAGTACTCCAAGAAGTGCCTGTGCTTCCAAATGGAGGAGATGGTGGGGGTCTTAAATTGACCATGTTACATCCTACACAGAGGATTCCATCTTGATGTACTTGTAATTCTGGAGAGACATATGATATTGGAGATTCTGACATGTAGTCATAGGATGAATCTGACCGTGCTGGAGAGCAATCTCTTAGTACCATGCTACATGTGTTGCCTTCTACTATATGAGTTAATGCACTAACCACCTGCAATCATTTATAACAACAAATTAACATATTTAAGAGTCAATGTGATTTTACAGAAGCTAGACACTGTAGCTTTTGCGAAATCACTGACTCGGATTAATTTTGTCAATCCTACTGTGAAACCAAAATGCACTTACTGTATCCATTGGTAATCGCTTCTGAGGATCTCTGGTGAGACATTTTTCGGCTAGTCGAATCATCCAAAAAAGCTGGTGACAATCATAAGTATCCATCATCCTTTCATCAATTAGATCTGGATAGTTCCTTTCCTTCAGTAGTGGCCTAGCCTGAAGTTAACCAAGAGATAAAAAAATTAAATGGAACGTGCAAATTTCAATAAATTAAAAATCAACATAATACTATTGCATGAAGAACATTGCAAAAAAGAGAGGATATCATCCAAAACTACGTGTCGAAAAACAGTCTATACTATTGGAATTAAGTATGGTAATTGGTAAGCTTATAGAACTTTGATTCTCTATGTAGTACCGACACTTCAGATTGAAAACGTGTCTAATGTCTGACGCCAACACATGTGATTACATTCAATCACATTTTCTTAAATTATTATTGGTGCCCACATTTCAAACTATCCATATCAAATAGATATTCATTAAAAATATTGTTTCACACAGATTTTTACCCATCCCACAAGACTTTTGTGTCCAATCCTTTTGTCTGTGGTCCTCATTCCTGTTATTAATTGAAGAAGCACCACACCAAAAGAATACACATCTGATTTGGTTGACACTTTGCCAGATTCTGCATATTCTGGTGCCATATACCCTAAAGTTCCAACAACATCTGTTGAGTACACAGAGTCCATTTGTTCAGTTCTAGCCAGTCCAAAATCTCCCAGCTGATAAATAAATAAATAAATAGAAAAATATTATTACTAACAATTCCAATTAAAATAATATTGTACATTCACATTGCATTTTAATTAAGGGCTTATAGTGTAACCAACAATTTATCATTATTTAGTAGATTCAAATAAAATACAAAAATAAAGGATAATTGATGGGTATAGCTCATAGTTTAGTTAGTGATAAGTGCATTGAGAGTGGGGTTGCGGGAGGCGAAGTCCCTACAATACGATTCAAGTGTAATCTTGTAAGTTGGACCGTAGTATTTAAATACAGGTTCTACACTGTAAACCCTATGCTTGAATCATAATATTAAGGTACTTCAGTAACTCTGCAGTCAAAGACATAAACACAATTGCACAAACGTCGTGATCAAATCTCGTTGTTATTGATTGGTGTTTTTTGTAACTATTTTGTTTTTGAACCGGGGTTGTTGTTCTAATAATAATACTATATCTTTACTAGTCAATAATTATATTTCAATTATAAGGACATGTTTAGATTCTAAAGTCTAGCATTGTACACAAGTCATGTGAAGCATCAAGCATGACAATGTAGTTGAATGAGTTCGAGACTTTTCAATGGCATATACTTTAGAAGACTTTAAAGTCTATAACATTTCAAGTTCAATCACTAGTTTCTAATAAATCTGTGTACTGCATTACCATTGCTTCATAATCATGTGTCACAAGGATGTTACTTGGTCTCACATCTCTATGTATTATATTATTCTCATGCAAATACAATAAGCCTTTTGCAGCTCCAATAGCCACTTTTATCCTCTCTGGCCAATTAAGAGGTTTTCTAGAGTGTTCTGCATAAATGTCAAATGTAGAAATAGTTAGTATATCCTAAATGTAATAATAGTAACCATATAAAGGGATTCATGACACTAATTTGTATTCATATCAGTAACTATTTCAAAGTTCATTTGTCCATCAGATGTCAGCGCAGTAACAAGAGTTTGACATTGTAATCTCAAAGGACAAAGTTCAACTTCCTTTGATGATAGTTGTAAAATGGTCATTAGTGTCACTTTAATTAATAATAATTTTTCTCTTCCCTAAGTAAATAAAAATTGAAGTTCATTTTCTCTTACGCGATAAATGTTGATCAAGTGAGCCATTGCAAACAAATTCATAAACAAGAAATCTGTTAATTCCCTCAGAACAAGATCCTAGAAGCATGACCACATTTTCATGCATTGCTTTGCTAAGTGCATTAACTTCAGATTTGAATTCCTTCTCTCCTTGTAAGCTTGCAAACTTATGTCTCTTAACAGCAATCTTAATTCCTTGCAACTTTCCCCAATAAACAGAACCAAATCCACCTTCTGATAAATAGTTCTTTGGTGAAAAACCATGTGTTGCTTCATGCAACTCCCCATATGTGAATTCTTTCATCAACTCAAATTTTGGCCTTGTGTTCTCACACACTGAACAAACAGAATTTTTAAACTTTTCAACTTTTTGATATGCTTCTTTCTTGCTTCTATGTTCAAATGTTGTCTCCTTCTGATGCATTTGAGGAACACTACTTGTCTTTTGAATGTCTTGAATAGGTAATAGGCAATACCCTCTTGCCATATCAAGATCTTTGTCTTCAGGGGTTTGTTTTGTTTGACAATGAAGTCGATGACACGCGACCTTAGAAAGATCAGAGCTCGATTTGGAGCAGAAAACGGCATTTGTCATGCGTTGCAAACTCGATGTGGATTCGGGACCTGCATCATGATTTTAATGGTATTTTGGTGAGACTCAAAGAAATTAAGATTGTAGTAAGTTTTCATTTATAATACTAAGATGATGACCAGCAAAAGACCATGAAAACATAATTTGTCAATCAAAACATATGTTTTGATAAACATCTTAATTAAGTGCTTATAAAATAAGCGCTTATAATAATTAAGTGATTTTGTTTAAGCTATTTCTATAACAAAAGATACAATAAAGTTAATTTGTTTTCATATAAGCAGCTGATCTCATAAGCTATCCTAAAGAGCTTATGGAAATAAGCTGAAAACAACTCATGAACATGTCATTAGTTGTTTCCATATGTTCTCCTAAATAACTGCAAAAGTGCTTATGCCAATAGGTAATATATCTACTAAGCCAATCCAAACAGGCCCAAAATAACTATATTGGTTAGTTTCCTTACGTTTTACAGAACTTGCTTTGTCATATCCTCTAAAAGAAATCTTTGTTTTCCTTGGCCCTCTCAAGTGCTTAATGGAGTTATCACGTTTCATTATTAGCAAAGCACAAGAGAGACTCTGCATGAAATCTGTCTTATATTTCTTCATGTCCCTGCATGTCAGACATAAAAGCTTCACAACTCATCAAGATATAAAGGCAAATATGTTCATATCAGTGCTTAGCATTTTGATTAATCTTTTTTATAAGGTTTATAGTTCATAGAAAATAAATATTTGGAAAAGTTGGAATAATGACCTATCAAGTATAACTGACGTTGCCTTCAAACTGATTGCAGCGTTTACAGCAAGCTCTGGTAACTTTCCTGGAAGCACTTCAATCAAGAACTGAATCTGGAAAATTTCATTCATGAAAATGATTCCATTAGACAATTTATCAAAAAGTCTAGACAACCAAAACTAATAAATATATAATACTTTATAATCTTGCTACAAAAGATACAACAACAACCAAGTCTTACTCTATCAGGCGAAGTTTGCTATATGAATCAAACAACATCATAATATTTATATCATATATATTGTATCTCTAGGCAAGAAAATGGACCTCTAAACTCTTATTAAATTCCAATAAGTATGATATATTTTTTCAAGTCACATATTTTTCAATCTACTATGACAAAGGATATATCTATGGAAAGGAAAAATGATACATCAATTGCTTATAGCATAAATACTTATCATTCTTTTTATAATAAAAAAATTTATTGAAGAGAATACGAGGAGTACTCCAATCATTACATAAGTACTTATCATATAAATCCTTATGAATAAGTTGTTGCTATACAAATTATAAAATAAAATCATGTCACAAGTTGTTTTCATATAAACTCTCCCAAACTATCTTATAAGCATTTATGCAAATCTCCACAATGGCAACGCAGCCGCAATTTAGGCTGCATTTTTCCTCAATGTAAACGTTTGCAGTGTAACCGCAACTGTGACCGCAATTTAAAATCATGATGTTTGTAGATAAGCTCAAATAAATCAATTGAAACAAACCATAATCTAGCATGTACTTCTCTTGTAGCTGGAGTTATTATCAAACCTTGTTTGTTTCACACTGCTCAGAAATTTTTCTGATGCATGGATCATTATGCAGCTTTTCTTTCTTCTTTGCAACCTCTTCTTCAACAACATTCTGATCACTCCCAAATATTGCCCCTGATGATAACAAGGTCAACATCTCCATATGATATATATCAGAAAAACCAAAATATGCAGTAAGTAATCTTATTTTTCTCTAAAAAAGGTGGAAAGTATGTAAAAAAGATATTTGGAAAAAAGGATATATAATTGAAGGAAAAAACTATATTATAAATGTACAACTCAAGCTCAACTACATATTTTGGTATATGAAATAGCCACTTTTATTGAAAAAGATAACCAAATTTTATGCTATCTCAATATGTGTCAAGTTCTTTCATACAATTTTTTTGTCTTTTAAGCTCTGATTCACAAGAAAAAGGGACTCTAGTAATCCAGAGTTCAACAGGAAAGTAACTAAAGTTTGATTAACGATTGTTTCAACTAGAATTCGAATTCAAGTACTTTTAATTGATTCAACTTTTACTGACACTCATTAACCACTTTAAACAGATCATTTGGTTTCGAATGTCATAGAACCTTCAATTAAAGACGAATGTTCAGAAGAACTCAAGTTCGAATCCTGACTAAAATCATAAGACACAAAACCAAACTGAAACATAAAGAAGGAAAAGAACTAAGCATGAGACACTCACGAAATCTAGCACTGGAAGGACTGTTTACACGGCGAAGAATTGCAAGAAGTGTAAGGTTATCACCATGTTCAAGTGAAAAGCCACTGAGGGCCCATTTAAGAGCTTTTGCACTAAAGTCTCTTGATGAATGGTGGATCACCACAACCCTCTGCGATTCACCAGACATGATCAACTATCCTAGTTTTAAGTAAATCAATTTTCAATTCAATATATTGCTTTAATAGAGGGTGTAACTAGCAAAAATATAATTCAATATTTGAACACTTTTTATGATTTTTAGTATTGCCATGCGATTTGTTACTTTTCTTTTTGTTGCTTTCTCTGTAGTGTGTAACTTCATGTCTTGGTTGGTTTATATTCTTGTAGATTGGATGATGCCACGGTATCTATAATCTATTGAGATATTGAAATTTATTTAAAGGATGAACTCTTCCAATAGATTCTCTTAGGTTCGAGTTTGGGAGAATATATTTCGGTGTAAGCAAAGACTAATACACAAATTTAATATCTTAAAAATATTGAGACTCATTTAAAGGAATAATATTTTTCAATAGATGTTTTTTAATATACACATATTTGATAACAAATTTTTAATGGTGTACCTAAAGGAATTGAATTATCGGTCAATTTTGTCTAATAATGTTGATCTAATGCCAAAACAATAGAAGAACTAAAACAAGAGTTGTGAAATCCTCAAGGAACAGCTATATGAAGATTCACAAGAATATGAATAAAAAATTCAAGAATAAGATATGCATAGGACAAAAAATAAGGATTAAGAAAAAAAATATTAACTCCGAATCTATTCACTATCAAATGCATACTTCAAATGGTGTTGAATCCAGGAGTGTGTTGTGAATTGAAAGGATACTCATTAAATCATAAAAAGAGGGAAAAAAGTTATTAAGATTTTTTTGTGAATATGTAGTGGTTTTGTATTTTTTTTGCAATTCATATATTTTTATTTTCTTTGTTTTAACACTTGCTGTTGTATTGCTTTGTAATATTCTGCCACTGAACAATCAAAACATGTGGATACTTATTTCTTGTTATGCACACATTGTGGATATGGTTAATAATGTTTTTTTTTTCTCTATAAAATTGGATAAATTTGATTTGAGTTCCTACTAAAAATTAATTTTTGTGGATTGTTTGAATTAAAAGTAAAATAGCATCATTCTTTAAATTATTTTATAGATTAATATAGGTTTTGTGTCAATACAAATTTATTTACACTGTCAATTAATTATTCATTATTATATCATTAAAAATATTTATTTTAACTATAATGACTGAAAAGTTATATAAAATAATTTGTAAGTGGTTAACAATGTTAAATATTTTACATTTTAGTTTAATGTGAGAATATAAGTAGAAATAGAAAGTAGTTAAAATAATAAACAAACAAAACAAGGTTCGTCAAATTAGTAACGATTTAACTCATATTCCTGATATGAGTTTGAATTGTGCTATTTTATGTTGTGAAAACTTCGTTTGTAGATTAAATATAAACTACAATATAACACGCGCAATGCGTGTGTAATTTATAAAATTTTATTTAAAAGTAAATTTATAAAAAATATTTGAATGTGATATTTATAGTGTATAAATGTATTAATTTGATTTTTTTTTAATATTTGTAAATTTTTAGTTTATAATAATAGTGGTTGTATAAAAAAAATGAAATGAAAACAATTGACAAATTTGTAATAAAATGAATGATTTTCACTCTAAAATATATGATTAAAAAATAAGAGTAATTGTTTGTAATACAATTAAAAATATTAAAATAAAATATAAATGATTTTCACTCTAAAAATATTATTAAAAAAAGATGAGTGATTGGTTGTAAATATTTTATTTTTTTAAAATATTGAATCATTATAAAATACTCTCTTCTTATAAAAAAAATAGTACAAGCATTGATTTGACATATATTTGTAAGCATTAGTTTTTATATGATCATTATTTTTATTTTTATTTTACTTTTTATCTTGATTACTATTATTTCTTTATTCTTTTTTGACTAATTGAATAAACTACTATTTTTTATATTTTATATTTCATGTCTCATTTCCACTTAAATTTTTTATAACATTCTTAATTAAAGGTTTTATGTCACATGTTTCTTTTAAAAATATTTTGATTTAATTATCCTTTTGGAGAGTGTATATAATGAACAAACTTAAAGTACTATTTTTTACGACAAATACACGAAATAATATTAGAAATGATAAGACATCACTACTTGATTTTGATTACTTTTGTCATTAATTGAAACTATGATATGATTTTGGTTAAATACTTTCATTTGTATTAGATTAATAAAATATGTATTTGAGTACTAATAAGAGAAAAATGAACATAAATCGTAAATTACTTTGAAAATATTTAATGAATAATTTAATATTTTTATTTAAAAAAAAATATCATTTGCTGTTTTTTCTTTTTTTGCAAAGGCTAATTTAAATTATTATATTTTAATATTTTTTTATTTATTTTAATTTAAACTTCGTTAGATTGTTTGTGCATAAGTTTAATTATTTATTTTTAATATGTGATGGTTATGTTTATATATATTTTGTGGTAATTTATGATTGTTACATTTTAATTATTAAAATATTATGATGTATTATATGAATTGAATTAAAAAATTAAATAATAATTAAATCAAGTTTGTAATGAGAGTTATATTTTTTATTGTTGGTTTTTTAACAATAGAAATATAGACAAAAAATTAGTAGAATGAAGAATAAAAAATAAATTAATTCTAGAAGTATCATATTGATTGATGTGGTAAAATTAATATTACATAAATATATTATATTGATATTGTTATAGACGTTCTTTTTATATAATAGAAATTTGAAATAAGAGGCTATATTTCGATCTAAATTTAAAAAAAAATATTAAAATACAACTCACTTAAATTTTGTCTTATTAAAAAATGACAAAAAAACAAAGTCGGACCAAAAACAAATAAACAACTAAACATCATTATCTCTATGTATTTATAATTCCTCAACAACAACAAAAATCACTATGTACTTACAAGTAATATTGGTACAAGTTCATGTTTGTGGCACATTATAGTTTATTCCGTCTTCATCACAAAACCACGAAAGGCTTAAAAAAAACTTTAAAAAAGAATACTGAATAATTCCATTCTTAAGAGACAGGTTCATTTTTCTTGTTATATACAACATACGTTGGAACATGCTTCGTTCCTCACACATCAGAAAAGTTCAAATATAAGCATAAGGAGATAAAAACTTTAGTTGTTTGGTTCAAATAAGACAAGATGCATATAATACATTGACCTAACAATATATTTTTTTTCCTTACAATAAAAGGTTACAAATGTACAGATGTGAACAGATATATTAAAATTCCCCAAAAGGGCTAAGAAACAAGATAATGTATTTCGTCAACTTTTTAGTAGATACTCAAAGGTTTAATTCCGCTATAGGATAATTTGAATTAGTTAAAAAAAAAATTAAATTAGTCATTAACAAAAATTGTTTTTAATTATATTTTTAAATTAGTCAATAATTTACAATTACTTTTTTGAACTAATTTTTTTTCTCACTTCATTACTAATTGCTTTTATAATATGTAATTAGTTCATCCAATTTGGAAACTTAATTACAAAAGATTCAGAGATATTATAAAGATAAATTATTTAGAAACGCAATTAAAAACTCTTTAGAGCAAGCTTGGAAACGTTAGAAGAAAACTTGTGAAATATAATTCCAGATCAAATGCAAAATGGAAAAAGTGATTAAATTAATTATTTATTGGTGTCAGTAAATCTGCAATGTTGCCCATGTTTACAAATAGAATAAACACCTTTACATTAGTAACATACCAAATATAAAAACTCAAATGTACATTTACAAGTACAAACAGCTCCTTATAGTACACAACACATTCCCATGTTTCCTAAAAGCATCAGATATAGATTCTATTGAACTTATATTGTTGGTATATAATAATCAATGATCATAGTCACACAATTATTTCCATACTTAGGGAAAGTGATGAAAATAGTTGCAACCGAAGATCATGCCTGTTCAATCTCCTAGTATTGCTCCCAATGAATTTTGTTAAGTGTCACGTTTGAATCTAAGCCCAACAAATTGGACTTAGGCCCAAACCTGACACCTAACATATACATCTGGACCAATGTTGGGGATGGAGTAAATGGCGTCTCTAAGACTGCCTTCCATAATCTTGTAAGCCCAAGAAACTATATTTTTGGAACCCACCTTTGGGGTGACTGAAGGTAGTTTGCTTTGTGTGAAGTAACTTATTTCCAGATTCATCTGTACATGTCTCAAGACCGCAAGAATGGCATAACAATTCCAAATCCGATTCCTGTCAGGGATAAAAATACCATATAGCAAGCATTGTAAAAAAAACTAATCTTACAACTTAGATTAACATATTAAGGAACTTTTGAAAAAAGTTCAACGTTAGATTGATAAACCTCATCATGAAGATAAAGCTTAAAACATTACATACAAAATTGAAAAGTTAGGTTTTGTTTGGTTTTAGAAAACGTTCTCTGTTTTCATTTTATGATTTCAATTTTAATTGCCAAACTGTTTCCTTTTTTCGTTATGTTTCCTATAATCAAATATTTGTACACGAAACAACAAAAACAAAAAATGGTTTCATGTTCAAATCTTTCAAAAATGGGGTAGCTTTTGTAATTAAAAATGAAAACAAAAATCATTATTCAAACCAAATAGACCTTAATGTACATCTTAATCCCATCTCAAAACTAGCCTAATGGAAGTGAAGATCTCACGATTAAGACTTCATGTTTGTTCACAGAGAACATAAATGACTCCACTATTGTCAATCGTAGGTCGCAGAAAATAGCAGCTTGTTCACTATGCTACAACACTATAGCACTGTTGTAACTGTTATTTGACAACACTTTGTACTAAATAGTAAATACTATATCACAGATCAAAGGCGGTTTTTTCAAATTCTGCTTTGCTATAGCTGTTGTTTGACAACACTAAATGACTCAATCTTGGTGCCTATCTAGAGCGACTTTAAGTGTTTCTGTAGACTTGGTAGCAGAAAGCAGAGTTCATACCTCTATCATCAGGTGTTTTGAAAGGTTGAACAGAGGATATGGATGAAGTTTGTAGCCACTGAAATTTATGCAAGATAAAGCCAGCGAACGAACCTTTAAGTACACACAAGCAAAACCATTATCATTAAATATAGAAATAGAAGTTCGGAAAAGCATGAGCTGAGGTCTAGGCATATTTATCTGATTTACGGAGCCTTTGGATAAATAGCTTAATTATGCATTTATTGAATAAGTGTTTATCTTAAAAGCACTCGTATATAAAAGACGGAATATTAGGAAAAGGATGCAATATCTGGTTACAGTAATTACTTCATTGATATAAGGCTCCATAATGCAGTACTGCAGATATGATGCCTGAGCTGCAGCAGTACGGAAGAAATCAATATAATTACAGAGTCGGAAAGACCTGAAAAGAGAAAAAAGAATATCAGTGATTGACATACACTCACAGTTTTATTACATATGAGAAACAGGCTAATGAGAAAACCAACGAAAAATCTATTTTATTTAATTATAAAAGTAAAAAAATTTAATAAATAGGAGAAAGGCTACCGTACGACTCTCCTAGCAAACTGCATTTCTTTTGACTTCAATATCGGAGTTGATACACGACTAAACCATAAAGAAAGCGGTTCACCCTGTGGACCAGAAACAACTACATTACATTACATTAAGAGTTAATAAGTCTGAAGCTAACTAAAGATAGAGAAAAATAACTAATCATATCAAAGATGTAGGAATTTACCATTGGTTTGCTGTGAGAACCAAGATTAAGAAGCACATATAATGAATGGAACTCAGCTTCATTCTCATGCACATTATTTGAATTTCGATTTGCTTCGTACAGATTAAATAAAGAAGACAATGTTTTTGTGAGCTGCTCCATGTTAAGATGATGCAGTGATGCAATGTTTGGATCACCCATAGAACACCAGAGCTTTTGATGTGATATAACATGAAATTTCACCTGCATGATTAAATATAGTGCTAAACTCATTATCTGAATTCCATGCTTGAAAGGCTAGTTAATGAAGTACATATAATTTGCCAAAGAACAAAAGTATTAAGTCCATGCTTCAATAAGCATGCTGTAATATAAGGCCGCCGCGGTCCATTATAGCGCGCTAAGGGTCCATCCTTACCAAGTCACATGATAAGCTTGACTGTGTAAAGAAAGAGGGTGTCTCAAGACTGACACAACCATCTGGCATGATCCAAGTCCTTTTATTTCTTGATGGTAATTGCTGGATCTTCCATTCTTAAGTAGAGTTTTTTATTTCCATTTTTCTGTCATTATTCAGTTAATTTAATTTTAGGATAGCCATTAAAGAATTTATGTACCTTAGTCTGGATATTGTAACCTTTGTACATGGTAAGAAATGTGAAATAGCGTTCATTTTTTCGTCTTAAGATTTGTAACAAGGGCCTACCCTAAATATGTTAATAGGACACCCACATTTGTCCACTCTCCAAATGACTGTCTAGTCTTGGGAGTAAGGGGTGTGGTTTGGAGGTCTGGTTGCCCTTGCTCTGCAAACCCATTTTTGAATGAAGCAGGGAAAAATCAGTTTCTTTTTAATATTTATGCATGAGACAAACAGACCTTACGAATTTACTTGCAACTGATATTTGCAAATCCATTATCAGAAATGCAACTTATTCTTACAAAAATAAACAAATGCAACTTAAATCATGTACCCTAACAAACTTGTAAGAGAAAAGTTGATATCAGTAGATGATGATTAGAAGAAAGCGTATAAACCAAAGATATCCGAAAGAGAAAACTATACCATTCCCTCATACATGTAGATAACTCTCTTGCTTACAATATTTTGCATAGTAAGATCTTGACGTATAGACCTTGTCCTATCAAAGATGAAGTCATGAACTACTTCAAATGGATGCTCCTTAGAATCCAGCAAGCCCAAAAGGTAATTTAAAGTATCTTCTAATACAGCAAGAGGCCGCATATCAGATGCTTGAACATATTTGCTGGATATAGTTCTGCAAAACTGATAAGTAAAATGTTGATAAGCTGTGAAACTAAAAGATATTGAACAGGGTGGTTCCGGATAAAAGCCACTAAAATACTATACAACCAACCATCCACTGATGATTATACAGAAAAATAAAGTTACAGAAAAAGAAAATGTTAAGAGTCTCACATTGGATGAGATATTGGTTTAAAATGTGTTTAGAAAAGGTGGACAGTGCTCCCTTTACAAGCCGGTTTTGTAAGGATTGAGTTAGGCCCAACCCAAATTTTAAGAGAAAAATAAACTGAAAACTTGGAATCGTGTGCTTTATAAAGTAGTACATTGTAATGCACCATGCTAAATATCTTTCAAATTCAAAATCAAACATATACTTTATATCGCAATGCACCATGCTGGAGAATCATGTCTTGATAATTGTAGTGGGCATAATTATATTTAGGGAATCTAGGAAAGTTAGAGCTAATGGTTAATCAATGTTCAGAGACAAGTTAATGTATACTCAAACACTAACTAAATCAACAATAATTATAAGAGATTGCTGCTTGACCTTTTCCCTATTTGGAAACTTGTTAACAAGAACTTCATTACTAAATTGCAGTTGTAAGTTTGTAACTCGTATAAATATTGTAGTTCAGTAGTTGCCCCTAAATTTTTCTGTTCATTGGATTTAATGATGTTGATGGTACCAAGTGATTCAAACCAATCTTTACTAGGTGTTGCACAGTAGCATTAACACAAACAACCAATTTTCTAAAGTGAATAAGCATTTTCTCATGAATCCATGATCCATATATGATATAGTACCTGCTTTCAAACTTTCAAATTCAGGATCATTTCTTTTATATTTATTTTTACCATCTGGTCCAAACTATCTTACTCTTTGATTTTACAAGTTTCTCTTTTACCAAAATCCAATATAATAATCTCTTTGATGCGAATTTTTTTTACCAATCATAGGTCATTCAATCAAAGCCAGATTACTTTGATGCACATTAATCTGTCTAGAAATTCCATATCAGCATCAGTAATAAAGTTTCAACTGTACAGTGAAGCTGTCGCCTCCTCAAAGCGTCAGCGGCAGATATGTAACTATGAACAGATTATACAGTTAAAAAATCTTAAGCAATGTCCAGGGTCAACATATAACCAATGAAATTTGAATATTGATTACTAAATTTATCAAACTTGAACCATATAATGAATCCCAGTTTGTAATTTCTTACAGGGGAATGTTTTGCAGTACCCATAAAACACTGCTGATCATCAAAGCTAGCTTAAAAGTGAATTCAGCATGATGCTTGAGAGTACATCCTTCTTAAACTAGACAGAAGCATACTTTATAAGGTAAAACCAGATAACGTAGGAGAACAATTATGATCCTACCTTCTTGACTGCAAGAGCTGGGGATGATTTTCCAGGATTACCATTTAACCTCTCAAAAACTGCCAAATCGCGAAGTTTCTCACGCTGGATCCTCTCTCTTTCTGAGACACAGTGAAAATGTTTGAAAATAGAAGTTTCAGGTATATATATTGTATATGAACTCCTTATAAAAGAAGAATAATAGCAATTGATAGTTTCTCACGATTTACCGTGAAGCACACAGAAATGTTTAGGTGTTACAGTGATTCAACAGAGCAAAGATAGACGGCAGAAACAAAGGCTTTTTTCCTAGCACTATCAGCGACAGAAACTATTAGCCTATCATTGATTAACTCTTTTTACTAGCACTATCGGTTTTCTCACATTACCAAACAATCTTAGGTGTTATTCTACCATTTGTTTCCCCACAAATACATTATTTCTTGGTCTTGTAAGTCCACTCATTCATCGCAACATTTCCATCTCTGTGATATGAAGCTTATCCTTTAGTTTGTTTGCTATTTACCATCTAACAATCAATACTTAATGAATTGGTTATAAGTAAATACAAAAAAAAAAAGGTTGAAAGATAAAGGCTCAAAGTTCACTCTTGTTGTAACCTTATAGCAATAGGAAAATACTCTGAATCTAGCCACATGACCCAATGCTACGATGCCATTGTTGATTGAACTTTATTTAAGTATTAATTATTCAGGTCAGTATAGAGTCTATCAAGATTTTTACAGATATCATTCAATTAATCCATTAACAAACACTTTACCATCCTTCTTTATTAACTAACAAGAAAAAATTCCTGCAAGACAAGGAATCACTTTCGCAATCGTGATGCCTTTGCATGCCATTTTCCGTAAAAAAAATGTATCCTTACACTGTATCATCTCCCCACCAATATAATATAAAGCAATACCAGTTTTTCAAAGAAAACCAGAGCCTTTCATCGGCATCACTTTCTTTTTCATCATCACTGCTTAATAATGTAAATTGCCTCCTATTATGAAATTTCTCTTCATCTACACACATGCTACATAATAGCACTCAAAAGGAAACCATTTAATAATTCCTCTTATGAAATTTCCTTCATCTACACACATGCCTAAACTCTGTAGCACCGACACTATTGATCAAAGGCATGTTCCAATGTCCAACATGTGATGTTGTGTGTGGCGTCCATATTCATATGTCATAGTACATTAAAGCATTTTCACCATAAAACAAATTACAACAAATAAAAAAACTAACTTTATCATATAAAATCCAACATTGCAACTCTACTAGCATCTAGAAATGATTGTAATAATCAAATTAACAATCACCAAGAATTCAAATTCTTATTGTAAATTAGTCGAATCATTTAGTTACCTGGACACATATAAGGACAAGTTCCAACTAAAACCCCAAAATTGGAAGATTGTTGTGCATCCTCTTGGCTGCTATTGAAATCAGAGATAGAAGCATTATAATTACTACCAGTGGTAGGAGGAGGAGTGACCCTTTGAGCAAAAGTTGAAACTTTGGATTGATTGGTAGCATTTGATGGGAATTTGTGGCGGTGCGGATGCCGTGATTTGGAAAAAGAAGAGCTAGGGCTTCCATTTCCACTATTCATCTTTCTCTTCTTTCTTCCCCATTGTTTCAGTTTTATTTTTATCTTTATTTTGTATTTTTTCTTTTCTTTTTTATTTTGTTGTTTACGAGGTGAGATTTATTTTTTAGTTATAAAAATTAAACTCACTAGTGCTACAATTAACTTTTCATCGACTTCTTTTTTGTTCTGAATTTTTCATCGATTAAAACATGTGTGAAACTATAAAAATAACAATAACAATAATAATAATAATATATTTTATCAAGAAAATATTTTTTATCAAGAAAATATTTTTTTTAATAATAATCAAGACATTGGATTAATATTCAAGTGTGATTTTGTCCATTTTTTTCAAAACTTGTACGAGTATATCCATTCTAATTGCTTACCATAATTTTCATTTCATGAAACGTGTTAGCAAAGGAATGTTACATTGGGCTCAAAACTGACATGATCAAAGTCTATGATAGAATAGAGTAAGAGTTCCTTCAAAAGACTCTTAATTCTATGGATTTTTCTAATGCTCTCATAAATACTATTATGAAGTGTTTATTATTGTATTTTTCTCTATTTTTATTAATGGTAATGCAATCTAATTTTTCTACCTTAAAAGAGGTTTTAGACGGAGTGATCTATTTCCTCATCTTTTCATTATTTGTGCTGAGATTTTTTTGGAACTTCTTCTCCAAAATCAATCTAACAATAAAAATACATGTACATATGATTAAAATTGCTAAGGGCCCCTCAAAGATAACCCATCTCCCTTTTATTAATGATAGTTTAAATTTTTAACAATTCTATAAAGGATAAATCCAAGGAGAGAACAATTATTATCATTGAACGTGTTAGAATTTAATTGATGTGTCATCAAATAGATTGAGGCATTGAGCATTCATTTATAGAATTGAGCATAGTCATCCATATAGATGTCTTGGTGAGGCATAAAATTCTATATATTGCTTCATTGTAATTTTGTGCAAAGGATTGTTGGTAAGAAATAAAGTTGAAAATAGGTTATATTCGGTTAGATTTTGTTAATTTTGAATTTAATCTATCAAAATATTTAAAGTTTAAATCTAACATGAGTATGTCATAAGCTTTTTTTAGGTTTGAGTGTAACATTTATGAAAGTCTAATATGATATGTAAACCTGTTTAAAAGTCTATTTCATATTAACATACTTAAGTAAATAATGAGATATCTTCGAATAGATTAATAAACTAATATGTCAATAAAATTAAGTATATTTTTTAAAATTTAATGTGAAATTTTAGAGAATTTGACGTTAGCTCGTATCATATTTCAATTTTTTATTATAATATATTTAAATATGTCAAAATTAATGTAGATTAATACGATTAATTATTAAAAGATTAACAAACTTATAATTTAACATATATAAAATTCAAAATCCAATATATAATAATAATAATAATAATAATAATAATAATAATAATAATAATAATAATAATAATAAATCTTTTGGCTAAATAAATTTTTAACAAAATCTTAGTTTTTGTCTATTTTAAACAAAGTTTAACTTGACTTATTCTAACGGCTAGTAAGAAATCATGGTCTCTCCAATTTACTATTATATCCTTTCTATTTGTCAATCAATCTTTAGTGTTCATTAAAATGTTCAAATTTAAATCAACATCAATTTTGTTTCATATACGATTTTGAACCATTGATTTTAAATTACAGAATCAAATCCTTCAAATGCATAAATTGCAGACATATTTAATTATCCTTCAATTTTGAAATTCATAAATGATATTTTTGCAAACAAGTTTAGAACATCAAAAAAATTCTTTCACAAATATTTAAAAATTTTAAATTTACGATAAATTAAATATGAATTTTTTAAATGATTAATTAAATTCAAGATAAACGTAATAAAAATGTGTTTATAAATTGAATTTTAAGATCATATTTTTGCAGATGAAATTTTTATAATGTTCTAAACATGTTTTCAAATAAGTCATTCAAAATATAAGTTGAAGTTTATGTAGAGATTAAAACTGCATATAAAATAATTTTATAAAAATTTAAAAAATTATTAAAAATGTAATTTTTCTATATAAATTAAAAATAAATCTTTAAATTTTATATAGGCTAAAGATATATTTATTATATTTTTAAGTATCAATTGACCGGTATAACTAAATGATTGATCAACAACTCAAAATTTGTCAAAACAAAAAACACATTTTAGAAATCATATGGATACAAATGTTTCGTGCAAAATAAGTTCACGTTGTTTGATATTTTTCATTCTTGACACGACATAACATATCAAGTTAATAATTTACGTTAATGTTTTTTTTTGTAAAGTTCATTATATGTAAAATGAAAATGCCATTTTTAATAAAAATTAAAAATTTGTGTTAATTCACGTGAACTTGTATAAATATAAATTATTTTAATTCAAACTAAGTTCTAACTAAAGTCAAACACATTTATATTGTAGAATGAATAAATTAAAAATGATTATAACCGAGAATGATGAGCATTAAATAACATAATAAGTTTCAATCATGTGTCATAACATTAAAATAAAGCAAGTATAATTTTATAATAAATGTGAGATTTGTCACTTAAATAAAATGCTTAACAATTCTAAACTTACTATATAAGGGTTATAAAAATAATAAACAAAATATGAAGAACATGGTTGTGAATGTGTGCCTCAAATCATAAACGTTAGTTATGCTTAAGAGTTGTTATAACTACCTTTGGCCAAGTTAGTTATGACAAGGTGGTTATAGTTAGTTAAGTAAATGTCTTTAAATACTATAGCTCTAAATGATAAGAAGAGTTGTGGTTGTAATAGCAAGAGCTGGAAAACTAAGAGAGACATATGCAGTTCATGATTCATAGAAATTCAGAGAGAGAAGATTAAAGGGAGAAAAGAAAGATTGAGAGAAATGCTAGTATTACTGGTTGATAAACAGTGATAGATACTAGGAGATCAATCTTGAGATGACTTTAATCTTGTAAAGTTCAATTAACAATAGTGGATTAATCTTGCTTGCTTGACCGTGACGTAGGTCTCATCAATTGAGACCGAACACGTAAATTCTTGGTGTTATTCTTCCCTTATCCTTCTTTATTTTTCTTTTGCATTTGATTGTGAAAACAGTTTAATCAAAATTGTAGAAAACCAAGAACGATAATCAGTCTTCGTTTTCTGGTTTTCTGTTCTGTCAAGATCGTTCATCGTTTTCAGCAGAAAACGAAGAACGTTCTTCGTTTTAGTTTTTTCTCTGCAATTTTTTTTTTCTTTCTGTTTTGTTGGTTATTCTTAGTTGCAGATCTCAATATTGTTTTAACAATTGGCGTCGTCTGTGGGAAAAGGGAGCAACAATGGTTGGAACCACAAAATTCGACATTGAAAAATTCAATGGATCAAATGATTTTGGTCTATGGAAGATAAAGATGCATGATGTTCTGGTACAACAAGACTTGATGAATGCGTTGAAGGGTGAATCGGCTCTTCCTGCAACAATGACTGCACGAGAAAAGGAAGAACTGATTGAAAAAGCAAAGAGCACAATCATCTTGTGTCTTGGAGACAAAGTTTTGAGGGAGGTTGCAAGGGAACCAACTGCAGTAGCCTTATGGCTTAAACTTGAATCTCTCTACATGACTAAATCAGTTTCAAATAGACTCTTCTTGAAACAACAATTGTTCTCTTTTAAAATGGATGAAGAGAAACCAGTCACAATGCAACTTGCTGATTTTAACAAGATTCTTGATGATTTAGAAAATTTAGAAGTCAAGCTAGATGATGAAGACAAAGCTCTAATCTTGCTTAGAGCCCTGCCAAGTTCATATGAACATTTCAAGGATGCTATAATGTTTGGAAGAGAACAAACAATTACTCTTGAAGAAGTGCATACCTCCATCCAGGCAAAGGAAAGCTATAAAAGAATTGAGTTCAAGAATGATAATCATGCTGAAATTCTGAATGTGACCAAAAGAAGAATTGAAAGGAAATTATCAAATGGAAATAAACAAAGGTCCAATTCAAATTCAAAATCTGAAGGGAAGTATAAATGTTTTCATTGTCACAAGAAAGGACATTTCAAGAAAGATTTTCGTGAAAGAAATGAATCAAGAAACTCTCAAGATTCAGGAAATGATGCACTTGTTGATGTTGGTTATGAATTTGTAGAGGCGTTGATGATTTCAAATTCTGAAGGTGAAAAGAATTAGGTATTAGACTCAGGTTGTACTTTCCACATGTGTCCAAGAAAAGATTATTTTGAATCAATAGACCTTTGTGATGGTGGAGTCGTTCTTCTTGGTAACAACAAAACATGTAAATTCCAAGGAAAAGGAACAATCAGATTCAGAATGTTCAATGGCAAGGAGTTACTGCTCAATGATGTAAGGTACATACCTGAATTAAAAAGAAATTTAATTTCTTTTGGTATGTTTGAAATTTTAGGATATTCCACAAACATAAAGAATGGTATCATGACTATTATTAATAAAGATAATATCATTGTTAAAGGCATTAAAAGAAATGGTTTGTATATTTTAGAAGGTTCTACTATAATTGCAAAAGCTTCAGTTGCTAGCTCTAATTTGCATTCATCTTCTAGAATATGACATATGAGCTTAGGACATGTAAGTGAAAGAGGCTTAATTGAGTTATCAAAACATAATTTGCTTAATGGTGACAAAATTGAAAAATTGGAATTTTGTGATCATTGTACTCTACGAAAGTCTAAGAGGGGCAGTTTTGGTGTTGCCCAACACAACACCTCTAGAACTTTTGAATATGCTCATTATGATTTGTGAGTCTTTCAAGAACAAAATCTCATGCTGGTTGTTCTTACTTCTTAACCATAATTGATGATTATTCTAGGAAGGTATGGATCTATGTCATTAAAAATAAAAGTGACACTTTTATGAAATTTAAAGAATGACATATGCAAATTGGAACTCAAAAGGAAACTAAGCTGAAATGTTTAAGAACTGACAATGGACTGGAGCATCTTTCAGAGCAGTTTAATAAGTATTGCAGGGACTTAGGTATTCAAAGACATAGAACAGTTGTAGGCACCCCTCAACAAAATGGCATTGCTGAAAGGATAAATAGAACAATCTTGGAAATGATCAGATGTATGATCTTGAGTGCAGGGCTGCCTAAAACATTATGGGGAGAAGCTGCAGTTACCACAATGTATTTGATAAATAGATGTGCTTCATCAGCTATTGTATTTAAGACACCAATTGAGATGTGGAATGGCAAACCAGCTGACTACTCAAATCTGAAGATATTTGGTTCTTTAGCATTTGCTCACACAAGGCAAGATAAATTGGATCCTAGAGCAATTAAATGTGTTTTCATTGGTTATCCTAAAGGAATAAAAGGTTACAAGTTGTGGAGAATTGACCAAGGTGTGCCCAAGTGCATTATATCAAGAGATGTAGTGTTTCATGAAACAAGAATACCCATGATTGACAAAGATCATTCTTCGTTTCAGTTCTGCAGAAACGCATAACATTCTTCGTTTCAGTTATGCAGAAACGCAGAACATTCTTGATTTTAGAACTGCAGAAATGAAGAACATTGCAGGAACGAAGAACGTTCTTCGTTTCAGAACTGCAGAAATGAAGAACATTGCAGAAACGCAGAACATTCTTCGTTTCAATTCTGCAGAAATGAAGAACGTTCTTCATTTAACAGTGCTTCAAACATCAATGATAAGAGTGTCCAGATTGAGGTGGAGCCACCTAAAGATCAAGGAATTAGTCATGAAGACATAATTGATACATCACTTGATGATAATGCTGCAACAGAAACAGTTTTGGCAAATTACAACTTGGTAAGGGATAGAGAAAGAAGGGTTATCAAGCCTCCAACCAGATATGGTGAAGCAGATTTAATTTGTTATGCTTTAAGTGTTGCTGAAGATCTTCAAAGAGATGAACCAAGCAACTACAATGAAGCCATTAATAATGAGGACAAAGAAGCTTGGATGACAGTTATGAATGAAGAAATGCAATCATTAGAAAATAATCAAACCTGGATTTTGGTTGACATTCCTAAGAGTCAAAGGGTAATTGGATCAAAATGGGTGTTCAAGATAAAGGAAGGCATTCAAGGTAAAGAGAAGATAAGGTTCAAAGCAAGATTAATTGCAAAGGGATTTTCTCAGCTTGAAGGAATTGATTCCAATGAAGTATTTGCACCTGTTGTAAAACATTGTTCAATTAGAATTCTACTTTCAATTGTAACTCAACAAGACTTGGAATTAGAGCATTTGGATGTAAAAAATGCAACTAAGAGTTAAACTAGATTATCTCAATTGATAAAAATTAATTACACGCAAGGCGTCAATAGAATGGGCGTTGTAACACCCCAAAATTTTCATATATATTATATATGTATCTTTTTAGTAATTGCTATTATTAAATTAATAATTATTCTATGTGTAAATAAATTAAATTAAATTTTATCACACTCTATTCTACCTAAATAATTATAATCTTCATTTTTATTTAATTGTTTTGACGTGACAATTACATGGGGACTATTTATGATGTCATTATTTCATAAATGGACATTTTTATTTGATTAGTTTCGATAATCATAAAATTGATGTGTTAGATATGTTTGTTTTATTTTGTTATGTGTGAGTGGTATTCTTGTCTTGCTTGATTTATTTTAGTTGATAAAATATTAGTTGAACTATTTAATTAAATTAGAATTTATATAAGTTATATTGTTTGTTAGTTTTATTTGCAACCAAATAAGTATTCATTTTAGGAGATATTATAGAG
>NC_021166.2:46011296-46012041 GCF_000331145.2 Cicer arietinum
TGTGGCTGGTTATATCCGGATCATATATATTTAGGAGCATGCATAACTTGCATATATTCTATTGTTATTTTTATTTTGATCTAATTATTTGCTCTACGGTTGCTACTTGATTTATTTAGATACATTTTATGACTTTTAATACATCTTTGAAAACTATTAAAGAACCAATTTCTTTAAATCTTTTATGACGAAAGGATTTTATATTCATATTTTATGGTTGTTAATTTATTATTTGGTTTAATTTTTGTTGTGGGATGAACTGACCCCTTACACCAATATTTAGGTACTAATGATCTCAAAAGTTGTATGAATGATGTTTGGTTGGCGCACGCGCGTGGGAAAATGAGACCTTTACTTTAAAAATAATATTTTGTATTACTAAAAATTTTGTCGTACATTGTAAAGTTATTTACTTTTCATCATTAACTTTTAATAGAAATGCAGAAATGAGATTTCATTTGCTGGTAAATAATTGAATGTAATTAATTTCAGTCAACCTTGCTTATTTTGAATTTCACTTAAAGAGACTTTATTTTATTTTGGAGCATAAAGGAATATTGATCTAATAACTGAAATATTAATTTTGCAAATAAATGAATAAATAATATTTTAGTAAATTGCATTACATTCTTTTACAGAAAAAAATATCAAGTCATTTTCTGACCCATCTTCAAATTATTACATGATGAACTACTTCTAAAAAAAATTATAGTTATTTCTAAAAGAAAACTAATATTTTTAAGTA
>NC_021166.2:46012104-46014734 GCF_000331145.2 Cicer arietinum
TGTTGCATGTATTCCGATGTTACTTGTGTTATTTGCTCGATTTTCTAATTATTGAATTTTATTAATTACTTAAATTTTAATTATATGTCATTAATTGGGTGGCCACTTTGAATTTGAATTTTACTAATTACTTAAATTTCTATTATGAGTTATTAATTGTGTAACCTTGAATTTGAATTTTTAAGAATTACTTAAATTTCTATTATGTGTCATTAATTATGTTAATTGTTTGATTTTCTAATTATTGAATTTTACTTAAATTCTTATGTGTGATTGTGTAACCTCCGTGAATTTATGTCATTAAATATATGACTTAAATATTTGGTTTAATGGTGTTATTTTATTATTGATTTAGTTGTTTTCAAATCTGAAATCTCTATGTCTAGTTGTATGTTTCTTTAGCATTGTCTTTTTATATTATTTAGAAATCTTCTATTTAATTTGATAGATTTTACTATCTTTTTATGATTTTTTTTTGTTGTTTATTATGACTATTTTGTTTTAATAATCTTAGACTCTCTACTTCTTGTTTATGTTAAATATTTTGTGATCTAGTTATTACTTGGCTTAATTAGTTTTGTTAATAATAATCATTAATATTACAAAATAATTTAATCTTCTACTTCATACAAATGAGTATTATTATGTTATAAAATATAATACTATATATTATTGTTGTTATCATTGTCTCTTTTATATTATTTTTATGAAACTACAAATTTTAGTTCACTTGAATTGCAAATATTTTAAAAAGAATATCATTTAATTCGATACGATTATTAGTGTTAGTAATAAATTTTCCTTTTAACTTGCTTAGTTAAGATATTTTTAATATTGCAATGGGATTTAATAAACAAAATTGATTTTTGTTTTATTTCTTAAATTAGATTTTTTAAGACAAATTTAATGTAGTTACGTTTTCTTTTTGAATTTATATACATATACAATATTTTTTTTTATTTTATGAATGTTGTTTACACACTTTAAGATGAAGAGTTAAGATCGTATATTGTTGTAATTATTTTACCATTAATATCATTATTATTATTTCTATTATTGTTATTATTTGTTAACATTTAGATTTGTATTTTATGTTAAAAGTTACAAAAAAAGAAAGGGACTAAGAATGATTTTCCATTGTCAACAATCATTGAATATTTTTATTACTATAAATTGAATTTTGTCTAGTTATCTAAATTAAAATATTTTTCTAGTATTTACTATTATTATCTAAATGCCGCAAATCTTAATTGTAAAATTATATTTTTATTAATTTAATTTTATCATGTTATTTATTTTAAAAGACTGGTTGGATTAAAAAAAGCTTACAAATATATTAAAAGTCTTTTAATAATATTGATTTAGAAGAAGAAAAAAATATTAATATGATTATTACTAAATGAACATAAGAGCTTAATCTTAATTTCGAAGAAGGCGATAACAATAATTTGTTTTTACTATCCTTGAGAATTTATTTTACCTATTAAAAAGTCTATCAAAATTTATTTTATTTTGCATTGTCTTTATGAGATAAGTTACAATATGTGTGTGTTATTAATAATGATAAATGTATCGAATTTATGGAATTTAATAAAATTAAATAAGTGAGTTTTATGAATATGTTAATTTTATTTGAATTTCAATCATTTTTAATTTCATTAATAAATTTTAAGTCTTATATTATTATTATTATTGTTTATTATTATTATTAGTATTATTAGTATTATTAGTATTATTATTATTATTATACATTATTATCAATGAATTTTGCATATTAGTAATGAAAGGATCTATGATAGAGATGATACACAATTAAATCAAATTCTATATAGAGATGATTTTTAATGAAAGGATCTATGATTTCCCTCTTGTTCTATCTTTAAAATTTTAAAATATTGCTATCAACATATAATTCTAAATTTGCTCTATTTTAATAAATGACATTCTCAATTTTGTCTCTTTTATTTTTCTTTATATGCTCATTGGTTTGCTTTAACTAGTTTATGTGTTTAACAAGCAACTTTTACACAATTCAAGTTTTTATATTTTAGTTGAATTGTTGTTAATCCAGAAATTTTGGTAACACTAATGGGGATTCAAAATTTTACTTGATTCTTTAAGAGATGTTTTACTTGATTTTTTAAGAGATGTGTCAATACGTGTATATAGCTTGTCCATTTGTTTTTCCTCTTAGTTTCGAGGACGAAACTATTTTAAGGGGGTAAGTATTGTAACACCCCAAAATTTTCATATATAATATATATGTATCTTTTTAGTAATTTGTATTATTAAATTAATAATTATTCTATGTGTAAATAAATTAAATTAAATTTTATCACACTCTATTCTACCTAAATAATTATAATCTTCATTTTTATTTAATTGTTTTGACGTGACAATTACATGGGGACTATTTATGATGTCATTATTTCATAAATGGACATTTTTATTTGATTAGTTTCGATAATCATGAAATTGATGAGTTAGATATGTTTGTTTTATTTTGTTATGTGTGAGTGGTATTCTTGTCTTGCTTGATTTATTTTAGTTGATAAAATATCAGTTGAATTATTTAATTAAACTAGAATTTATATAGGTTGTATTGTTTGTTAGTTTTATTTGCGACCAAA
>NC_021166.2:46014852-46019967 GCF_000331145.2 Cicer arietinum
TTAATTTATTTTTTAAAGGAAGATTATAAATTTAATTATAAGTTTTTTGTGCAATTAAGAGGGGACACAAAAAGACTATTGTCTTTTTTGTATCTCATTCATTCATCTCTTTTAAACTAAAATTATAATTTTATTATAATTGTCTACAAAAATAATTTTATGAAATTTTTGGTTTCGTAACTATTAGATAAAAAAATTAAAAGGGTGATGTGACAATCTCTAATTTATTTATTTAATTAAAATTAGTGTGTGACACCCTTCAACTATAAGATAAAAAAACTAAAAGGGTAATGGGACAATCTCTAATTTATTTATTTAATTAAAATTAGTGTGTGACACCCTTCAATATATGGTGAACTCTATTAGTTAATCCAAATTAACTCATACATATAAATACACATGATTTCAATTGGCTTTGTAACAACCTAATAAAATTAAAGAAATAGTAATTATTGGTAGTATAATGTTGGAATTAAGTGCACTTCAATTTTAGACAAGAAATCAATGGTAATAGTGCAACGTAAATAGCTTATATGTTCATACATTTCCATTAAGCATCTTGTTGTCACACCTATTTATCATTCATACACTCTCAAAATAATTTTCTGAGTCGTAAATTCCAATATCTATCGGTGTTGAATTCATTACTGCCTCATGAGCTATTTCTCGTGCAAATTTAGAGGTGTTAAGAAAGAAAGCGCCTAAGGTAAGGGCTTTTCCCCATGCAATGTTAGGCTAGACATTAAATTAATAGTTTGTAAGATATTGATATATGTCTTGATGTCTTAAAAGAAAAATATAGATTTATGTTTGCCTTAAAGAATTTAACTATAATGTTATGTTTTTATGAGTAATATGTTTGCTTTGATAAACTTAATTATAAAATTTCGATTTTTATTATTTATAACATGAGTAATATGTTTGATGTCATATATTTGATGTAAAGTTATTATTTTTGTGTCGTTTATGTGTACTTAATTATAAAGTTGTGATTTTTATTATGATCTCATGAGTAATATTTTTTAAGATATCTTTTATTTAAAGTTTTGATTTTTGTGCTATTTCGTTTCAAAATTTTGATTTTTAAGAAATCTATATGAGTCTTGGGGGAATTGGTGAAAAGTTTTAATTTTAATTATGATAAGATGATTAAGTTGATTTTTGTGACGTGTTTAACGGCAAACCTTGATTTGTATGACTAAATAACAATTAATCGGAGAAAATTTACCGTAGAAGAAATAAAAGTTATATTTGTATGTGTTATTCGTTATTTGAGTTTTGAGTTCTATCAATAACACGTTATAAATCCAATTTTATTTATTATAAAATGAAAATTATGACTGTAAGACTTTTATTCACTTGTTTGTGTGTTATATATTTGGGATAACAAATTTATTGACTCTTGACTGGAAGCGTCCATGAGAATAAAACTTTGATGTCATATGTGATTAAAATTTTATCTTGAATATTTTATAATAACTGGAATATGCTTATTTTGACTGGAAGCGTCCATGAGAATAAAACTTTGATGTCATATGCTTATTTTGAATTTCACTTAAAGAGACTTTATTTTATTTTGGAGCATAAATGAATATTGATCTAATAACTGGAATATTAATTTTGCAAATAAATGAATAAATAATATTTTAGTAAATTGCATTACATTCTTTTACAGAAAAAAAATATCAAGTCATTTTCTGATGCATCTTCAAATTATTACATGATGAACTACTTCTAAAAAAATTATAGTTATTTCTAAAAGAAAACTAATATTTTTAAGTAATTTTTGGATCAAAAAATTTGGGGCGTTACAGGCGTGAAGTAGAGCCCTTAGAATCTGGAAAAGTAGTACTAATACAAGTAATAGGAGTCACATTTTTCAGTTATAATTATAAGTAACAAAATAACATGAATTTGACTTTCAGAGGATAGTCTCGCCTAAAAACAAGTATGAATTGATGATTCCTTGATTTCTTTGATCCTTCTTTAAATATTGCATGAATATTGCCAATGACATTAGCATGAAACTGATCACATCGGATTTTAATGAAAAGGATGATCTCAACATTCATTTTAATCATACCACGATACTTATTCATAAATTCTAACAATCTTGAAATTCTAATAGTATTAAACATACCACCATGCCAAAAGGAGTAGTCGGGGTTTGGCTTAGATCTAGAAAAACACACGATCGTTGAGCCATTATCGGTCCACCACTATTATCATTATGAGACACAGTAGTAGAAAGTGCAGAACCAATGGCTGGAGGACTGAAATTTGGGAACTTCTATTTAATAAGTGCAGCAAGACCTGCAATATGTGGTGCATCCATACTTGTGCCAGGCATCATCGCAAAATTCTCTCCTGATGGCAATGCAAATAAATCATTTACATTTCATATTATCAACATACAAAAAATGTGATTTAACAAAATCATAGTGGCACACACCAAAGTCAGTGTAAATTGAAATTTTAGATTAGCACTCATATCAGCTCAAAAACAGAACATATCGCAAACCGCCAATCTCATTCAGCAAATCGCGAATTAATGACACTTAACAAGCAAGATTACCAAAATAAATATTGAAATCGCAAACTGAAATGATTTGGAAAGATAATAGAATTTACTTGCTATTGCAAATCGCGAAGTGAAGTGAGATAGATGAATTTAGGGTTGTTCGAAATTGAATTCAGGGTTTTTGGGGATTAGGGTTCATTGAAGATAGTAGAGAGAAAAGGGTTTGAGAAAGGATGAAGAGATATACCAGTGGTTTGGACGTAGCGGGAGGGACGTGTAGGATTCCATGCGGCAGAGCAATTGTCGATTGAAACGCGGCGTAGCAAGAACGACGCAGTGAAATAGTGAACAAGACAACACAACGAGAGAGCTCGAGAGACGGCGACAATATGAGAGACGACAACGATGTGAGAGAGAGCTCGAGAGACGGCGACGACAGAGACTGCAGGGCGAGAGAGCTTGAAAATGTGGATTTGAAATTTTAGGGTTCAAATAGAGAGACCAAAGGTTGAAGGGGATAGTTTGAAGGAAGGTGAGGTTTTAGTATCAGTATTATTAAGAGGTTTCTCTCTTTTTTTTTTTTTTTTTTTCTAAACAAGGTCATATAAAAAAAATAACAAAAACATTTTTTTTAAAATAATTAATAAAAATCAAATATATTTTATGTAAATTTTAGGGTTTAGGGTTTAGGTAAAATTGTGGTAAACAAAATACGAAAAATAATTTACATAAAATCGTGTTATTTTAACTTTATCCACGGACTGGCCGTGAAAAATAATTTTAAAAAAAATTAACTTAATTTATAACATATTTACTCACGACTTTTCCGTAGATAAAATATAATTTACTCACAGACTCAAATTCGTAGATAATTTTTCGTAGGTATATCAATGTTTTCTTGTAGTGATTATTAATAGATTCACATAAAATATGAATAAGCCTTATGTATGAATATCAGCGACTCGAAGCCTACTATTAAATATATCGTGCATCTTAATTCTCAAATGATGAAGTCAAGCTCCATACACATTTAGAATGAAGAATGTAGAAGTAGCCAATGTAGTAGAAATGTACCCAATGACAGTTCCGTACACATTTAGAGCCAATACCATATATAGATGTGATTAGTCTTAAGGTTGTTTGTCAAAGAAGCATTTGTTTAGAAATAATAAAATAATAATAATAATAATAATAATAATAACAATAATAATAATAATAATAATAATAATAATAATAATAATAATAATAATAATAATAATAATAATAAAAATAATAATAATAATAATAATAATAATAATAATAATTGAAGAAGGTCATACACTCATACATGAAAATGACACTGGAATTGTTTGTTTGATGGACCATATATATAATGAAATGCAAATGTAAGAAAACAAAAAGAATATAATTTTTAACATCATCGTTCAAAATTCAGGATCTTCATATCTGTCATTCATAAATCGATTCAATAAATAACGTACTAAAACAATAGCAGTTCTTACTACAAAGGTAGATCCCAAGTACTAAAATACAATAACCGCTTATACAAAGAGTGTTTATAGATCATCAAAACTACCCTTGTAAAATGCAAAATAGAGACTAAAATTAAATTAAATTATTTAGGAACTAAGCTTGAAGTAGAAGTGATTTTGTAAAACCATAAAGATTTTAAACTACAGTTTATCCTATAAACCCTTATGACATTTGAAAGATTTTTTGAATGTTCTTAAAATATAAACTATCTTCGACAAATTAAATATATAAAAAATGAACAATTATGTAAATGAACATATCTTGTACGAATTTTGAAAATAAATGGGTGAGAACAGAAAAATAAACAAATGAAACTAAAAACTCAAGTACCTTTAATTGAAAGCAATATGAGTTAGCTTTATGTGCCTTATAAAGGAATGTGTATTGGTTAGAAAGTTAAGATATTATGAAGTACAACCTATAATATTTTTGTGGTTGCAGTACAAATTTATAAGCATCTCCAACGGTTGCTACGTTTGTCCGTCAAGGAGTTACGTAAAATTGAGTTTTTTGTGAGTGGTATTAAATGAATCATGTTAAGTTCACCTTTAGAGTTGTTCTAAGCGCCTAACTATAATTTTGCGCCTAACTATAATTTTGCGGTTGCATTTTTATTTTATCTGCTATGGCTCTCTATTCTTCATCAGGACTTTAGAATCAAAATCAGCATTGGAATTGAATAAAGTGTTTTCCATGGCCAAACGAGTTTCTATATTAGGACATAAGTCTCCAAACTTTCCAATAGTAAAAAAGATCTCTAAAAAGTGAGAAAAATACGTTTTTATACATTCAGCAACGCGCTACGCGCCCCGGGCGCGCCCTGACAGTTTCCCCAGTGTGGAAATGTGCCACAGGCGCAGCTGTTGCGCTTCAGATGCACAACTTCTTCTATTTGATGTTTTCTGCCTTTTTCTCCTCTATCGAGTCAGAATTGGGTTATGGTGTCTTCATGAACGTTGTAGATATATATCTTAACTTTCATTTGCACTTGGTTTGAGTCCAATTGGTTATCTAAAACTCTGGATATGGCTGAAATACTCCACATAGGTCATGTTGATTTC
>NC_021166.2:46020467-46036394 GCF_000331145.2 Cicer arietinum
CCTTCAATCAAATAGTGTTTGACTTAGTCAAATTAATCCCTGAAACTTTAACTACCTTACAAATTATTTCTTACTCCTAATCCCTTAGAGTATATTTTACTAAAAGAGTTTACAACGAGTAAGGACTAATAGTATTATTATCCATGACACACTTTTAACATATAAAACATATTTTTAGAAATTAATATCCTTAAATTTTTCAGTGAATTTAGTAACAATTATTTGAAATATTTGAAATTATTTTTCTCATAATTTTTCACACAGGCACAAAATTTTCTCAAGTTTGTCGTAACTCATTTTTTTTTCCTGAAATAACTACAAGTTTCCACTACATTTTTTTAGAGATTAAAAATTTAATCAACGTATTTACCTCATAACAACGTAATCACACAACAAATATCAATGAATATTTTTTCTAGTTTCAAAGTTCTAACTCTTTAAAATATTTTAATCCTTTTCAAAATATATATTTTTCAACAAAGTTTGTATTTAAATTCATGAAACATGGAATCTTTAAAAAAAGAATTGCTAACTCAATATTTTAACCTTTACTTAATAAACTTGAAACTTTTATTAAAATCATGCAAACTTTTTCTAAAAATTGAAAGTATACATACATAAACAAGCTTGAAAGCATAACTCACTATTTTTTGCTTAAAATACAAGTCCAAATATTTGATAACATGTATTCATTCTTGCTCATCAACCATAATAACTATTCTTGGAAATGTATAAAGTAAGAAAATCATTTTTCTTTATTCACCACAACAACATTAATATTTCAGAGTTCTCTCCATCGCTAACTCGGTGCCAACGATCTCAATTCATTTTTGAGACTCAATGAGCCAACTACATAAACATAAAGATTCATAACAATTAGTTCACCATCAAGATCTATCCAACTACATCATAATTCTAAAATTAAATCATTTTCGCACAAAAAATAACTTTCACAATCAAGGGAGACATTATTTATTTAAAACTAAATAAAAACGATTATTTTCCAATTCACACATATGCATACTCGACAATTCAAATATTTTTATCATTTAAGTTATAACACTCAACCATTAGAGCACAAAAATTTGAATTAATAAAGTACTCTAAATTTCAATTTTTTTTAAACTCTGTTCAAGAATAATTAAAAGAGTAACATTTTTAACTCTAACCATTTCAATTTCAATCTAACTTTTTGCTCAATCTCTTTAATATAGTTAAAATTTAAACTTTTTCACAACATTAACAATTGTAAATTTCAACTTCGGTTCAAACTCATTTATTTGAAAATAACTCATTACATAGCTCAAACACATCAAAAATCAATTTTTTTTCTCTAACCATTACTAACAAATTCATCATCATCAACACCAACAACAACAACAACAAAAGATTTGGTAAGAATTCAAAATTTCACTCATCCCCTCACCGTATAAAGTTCTACGAATTTAGAAAAAAGAGAAGGAAATCAGTGTTTTACCTCAAATAAATTAGTTCACAAGTACCACCTAGTAGAGGAGAGCAAATTTTCTTCCTAACATTTCTTGAATGGAAGCTTAGATCTAGAAGAAAAATAAAGATTTGTATTTTTTTGTTTGTTTTTAAACCAACAATAATCTTTTTTATTTTGTTTTTTTGAACTGAAAGAAGAAGAATGGAAATGGAAGAAAGGATGGGTTCCTAGCTTTATAGTTGGGTTCCTTTTCCTTCTTTTTTTTTTTAATACAAACAATATATATATATATATATATATATATATATATATAATATTATAAATATTTAAATGTTTACTAAAATAATCATTACAACATCTACCCACATCATATCACTCACTTCTCAATCTAATATAATAAAAATATATACTCTCGTTACAACTCAAATGACAGGTGAATTTATCATTAACAAGTGACATTTTAAAATTTTGAGCGGTAATACTTTTTTTTTTTTGTAACTTAATTAAATTATACTCTAATAATCAATTTTAATCGGGTCTCCAAAGTATATATACACACACACACACACACACCTATATTTTAAACATATTACTAATCCTAACAAAATATATGATCAATACTTAACTCATAAAATAAAAAATTTAGCTAAAGGCCTAAGCAATTCAACACAAAATACATTAAAATTGCATAAATTAGAATTTAGAAAATTCAGGGTCTTTCACATTAGATATGACAATGTCAAGGAGTTGACTTTCACTAAGTTTTTACAGGAATTAGGCACTGAGCACCAGTTCTCATGCCTTGATAGGCCACAACAGAATTCAATTGTTGAAAGAAAGCATCAACACCTCCTCAATGTAGCGTGAGCCCTGTTTTTCCAATCCCAGATTCCTCTCAAAATTTAGGGTGATTGTGTTAGTAGTGTTGTCCATATCATCAACATGACTCATTCACCAGTCTTGAAGAATTCAAACCCTTATGAGCTTATTTATCAAGTTGTTCCTAATTTCAATCATCTTAAAGTGTTTGGATGTCTGACCTATGCAACTACCATACCTCAAATCCGAACCAAGTTCATCCCTCGTGCCAAGCCATATGTCTTTGTTGGCTACCCTTTAGGCTACAAAGGATATAAGTTGTATGACATTGCTGCCATGACCTTCATTATCTCTAGAGATGTTGTTTTCCATGAAACTATTTTCCCTTTTCATCATAACACGCCCTCTACTGATGCACCATATTCTTTCCATCACACTATTGTTCCTAATCCTATTCCTGATCACAATGATTCCACGATCACTCTTATTAATGATACTAATCCTGAATATCAGCCACTTGATGTTGCTTCTTATCTGCCAAGAAGAACTTCCAGATCGCACATAGCTCCTCCTTAGCTTCATGATTATGTTTGTTATGAATATATGGCTCATACTTACAAAATCATCTCACTTACTCTAAATTGTCTAATACTTAAAGGGATTACTTCTTACATGTAAATGTTGTTTACGAACCTCAATTCTACCATCCAGCTGTAAAATATGAGGAATGGAGAAATGTTATTGCAAAAGAGTTGGCAGCTTTAGAAGCCAATGAAACTTGGAGCATAGTGCCTCTGCCTAAAGGAAAAAAGGTTGTGGGATGTAGATGGATATACAAAACTAAATACAGGGTTGATTGTAGCTTAGATAGATATAAAGTCAGGCTTGTTGCAAAGGGATACACACAACAAGCTGACATTAACTTCATAAACACTTTTTCACCTACAGCTAAATTAACAACAATAAGAATTTTGTTGACACTTGCTGCACAGCGAAACTGACACTTACTACAACTAGACATAAATAATGCCTTCTTGAATGGAATTTTAGATGAAGAAGTCTTCATGCAACTACCACAAGGATGTCTAATTAAGGGGGATAACATGGTTTGTAAGGTTCATAAATCCCTCTATGGGCTGAAACAAGCCTCTAAGCAATGGTTCAACATGTTTTCTTTTACTGTTCAAAAACATGGTTTCACTAGAAGCATGGTTGATAGTTCCCTTTTAACCAAATGTTCATGTTCATCTCTTATAATTCACTTAGTTTATGTTGATGATATAATTTTGGCTAGTCAAAATCAGAATATTTTACATGAAACTCAAAAGGTTTTGGCGCAACATTTCAAACTTAAAGTAATTGGTGACTTGAAATACTTTCTTGGGCTGGAAACAACAAAATCTACAAAAGGCATTAATTTATGCCAAAAAAAAAAAGTATACACTCCAATTACTTGAAGACACTGGTTTTATTAATGCCAAACCCCTGCTAACTCCTATCGAGCTAAATCTATCCTTTTCTGAAGACACAACAGATTTGCTAGCTGATCCAACTTTATATAGAAGATTGATTGGTAGACTCATGTAACGCACAATTTCACGATAAGACATATCCTTTTCTGTTAATAGACTTAGCTAATACATGAGTAAACTTGGAAATTGTCATTTACAAGCTGTTTATCATATTTTGCAATATTTAAAATCTTGTCCAGGACTAGGCCTTTTATTTCTTGCTACTCCTAGTTTTAAAATTGCAGCTTATGTCGATGCGAATTGGGGAAGCTGTAAAACAACAAGGAAATAGACTATTGGGTTCTGTGTATTCTTGGGAGAATAATTGATTTCATGGAAGTTAAAGAAACAATCCATTGTGGCTCGATCACCAATAGAGGTAGAATACAAGGCGCTGGCAACACTGACTTCAGAATTGTTATGGACAAAACAACGGTTAAGGGACTTTGAGATGAATGTTTCCAATGTCTATAACGATAATATTTCTACAATATATTTAGCATCCAATCCAAAAACTCACGGTAGGTCAAAACATATAGACATTGACTGTCATTTCATTCAAGAACATGTTGATTCTTGCTTCATCAAGCTAATACACGTTTCATCCAAGCACCAATTGGCTGATCCTTTAGCAAAGGCACTGCCAAGAGTCCAATTTCATCAACTCATATCCAAGTTGGGTTTACTTGATATCTTCGCTTCAACTTGAGGGAGAATATTGAATATATTGCTTCATTTTTATCTATGAGTTGTTAAGTAAATTAAGTCTATTAAGTTAGTTCTAATTTTTTAGCATTTTTCAATTAGTTTGTTACACAATTAAGATAAATTACAGACAAGTTAATTAGGAATTTACTTTATGTTTTTTTTTTTACTTTAGTTCAAGCGCCTATATATATAGAATTGTTTATATGGGCACACAAGAAGATAATTTTCTTTTGTATTCTTTTTCACATCCTGTTCAGTGCAATTTATAAATACATTCAACAAAATTCTTTATTCATGATATAATAAACTTTGATAGTATCTTATCTTAATTTTTAACTAGATACATTTATTTTTCAACTACCATTTTTTTATAGTTTTTTTTACGAACTTTGAGTTACTAAAATCACTTTCTTGTGAGAATCAAAAGAATTAGAAAGAAAGAAAAAAAATACTATATCGAATACTAACAAGCTAGATAGATGTTATTGAGCATTAATTTGAGAAGGAGTTTCACCTTCATTTACACATAGAAGTGTATTTTGGTTATTTTTGTTATAATTGTTATGAATATTATGACTCACTTTGTAGTAGAAAGTACACAATATCAAAATAATACTATTATCTTTCTCTTATTCTCTTTTCTCTTTTCCTCCCCCTTGTTAATATTCTCCTACCTCTTGCTTTTCATTTGACTAGTTTCATAACAATAATATATCATTTTTTTTATCTTAAAAGAGATAATAAATTTCACTATAGTTAATTCACACAACTATGTAGTCCCGAATTTGAATCGGCATTTATCAGTTGACTTAGGACAGAAAAATTATATATCACTTTAATAAATACAAGCTTGACTAGTTTCTTAAGATGTCACAACAAATATCGTTTTACATGTTTAATATAAAAGAATTGTTATATAATTTTTTATACTTATTTTTTAACAAAAATAGTATTGTAACATCAAAGTATCTAGGCTAGCTCTTATTTGTTCACTACGTATATTTGAAATAAATTATCTCATTGTTTCTTCCAAAAATAATTACATTTTTATGGTTGCATTCAATATTTTAAAAATACAAAAGAATATATAAAATACAAATCTAGTAAGCTTCACAAATTGTTTCTTCCTAAACTAAGTAATTGGACTCAACTGATTAATAAGCTTCACAAATAGTTTGCGGGAACTCGAATTCAAGTTTCAGATGTAACAATTTTTTGTCAAATTTTACTTATCCCTCAAACGAACTATAAATTACTATAATCACTTTCTTATGAGATTCCAGAGAATTAAAAAAAAAAAAAGACTACATCGAATAATAACAAGCTAGATAGATGTTATTGACCATAATTTGAGAAGGAGTTTCACCTTCATTTACAAATAGAAGTGTATTTTGGTTATTTTGGTTATAATTGTTATGAATATTATGTCTCACTTTGTAGTAGAAAGTACACAATACCAAAATAATACTATTATCTTTCTCTTATTCTCTTTTCTCTTTTCCTGTCCCTTTTTTATATCCTCATACCTCTTGCTTTTGATTTGACTAGTTTTATAACAATTATATCTCATTTTTTTTTTATCTTAAAAGAGATAATACATTTCACTATAGTTAATTCACACAACTATGTGGTTCCGAATTTGAATTGGCATTTGTCAGTTGACTTAGGACAAACAAATTAAATATCACTTTAATAAATAAAAGATGTCACAACAAATATCCTTTTACATATTTAATATAAAACAATTGTTATATAATTTTTTATACTTATTTTTGAACAAAAAAAGTACTGGAACATCAAAGTTTCTAGGCTAGCTCTTCTTTGTTCACTACGTATATTTGAAATAAATTATCTCATTGTTTCTTCCAAAAAAATTTACATTTTTATGGTTGCATTTAATATTTCAAAAATACAAAAGAATATATAAATTACAAATCTAGTAAGCTTCACAAATTGTTTCTTCCTAAACTAAGTAATTGAATTCAACTGTTTAATAAGCTTCACAAATGGTTTTCGAGAACTCGAATTCAAGTTTTAGATGAACAATTTTTGTCAAATTTTACTTACCACTCGAACGAACTTTGAATTACTAAAATTACTTTCTTCTGATAATTGAGAGAATTAAAAAAAAAATAGACTATATCAAATACTAACAAGCTAGATATATGTTATTGACCATTAATTTGAGAAGGAGTTTCACCTTCATTTACAAATAGAAGTGTATTTTGGTTGTTTGTGTTATAACTGTTATGAATATTATGGCTCACTTTGTTGTAGAAAGTACACAATATCAAAATAATACTATTATCTTTTTCTTATTCTCTTTTCTCTTTTCCTCTCCCTTGTTTGTATTCTCCTACCTCTTGCTTTTGATTTGACTAGTTTCATAACAATTATATATAATTTTTTTTTTTTATCTTGAAAGAGATAATACATTTCACTATAGTTAATTCACACAATTATGTGGTCCTGAATTTGAATCGGCATTTGTCAATTGACATAGAACAAACAAATTAGATATCACTTTCATAAATAAAAGATGTCATAACAAATATCCTTTTACATATTTAATATAAAACAATTGTTATATAATTTTTTATACTTATTTTTGAACAAAAATAGTACTGTAACATCAAAGTTTCTAGACTAGCTCTTATTTGTTCACTACGTAAATTTGAAATAAATTATCTCATTGTTTCTTCTAAAAAAAATTACATTTTTATGGTTGCATTCAATATTTCAAAAATACAAAAGAATATATAAATTACAAATCTAGTAAGCTTCATAAATAGTTTCTTCCTAAACTAAGTAATTGGACTCAACTGTTTAATAAGCTTCACAAATTGTTTTTGAGAATTCGAATTCAAGTTTCAGATAAACAATTTTTTGTCAAATTTTACTTACTACTCGAATGAACTTTGAATTACTAAAATCACTTTTTTCTGATAATCGAGATAATAAAAAAAAACTATATCAAATACTAACAAGCTAGATAGATGTTATTGACCATTAATTTGAGAAGTAGTTTCACCTTCATTTACAAACAGAAGTGTATTTTGGTTATTTTTGTTATCACTACGTGAAAAAACCTATTTTACAACGCTTTTTTTAAGCAATTTACCGCACTTTTTCAAAAAAAAAATAAGCGCTCTAGTATCTAGCGCTGTAAAAAGTTACAACAACGCTTTTTAAAATAAAAAAGCACTATAATATAGGTAGATATATTGCGCGCTTGTTATTCTCGTTTTACAGCGGTTATTGGAAAAAGCGCTGTAAAAGGTGCACTCAATAGATGCATTATTATGCACCTTTTACAGCGCTTTTTGGAAAAGCGCTCTAAATGGTGCATTCTATAGATGCATTATTATACACCTTTTACAACGTTTTTTTTAAAAAGCGCTATAAAAGGTGCAAACAATATATAGTTATTATGCACCTATTACAACGCTTTGTTGAAAAAACGTTGTAATAGGTGCAAACAATAGATGCATTATTATGCACCTATTACAACGCTTTTTTAAAAAAGCGCTGTAAAAGGTGTAAACAATAGATGCATTATTATGCACCTATTACAGCGCTTTTTTGAAAAAGCGCTGTAAAAGGTGCATTCTTATTTTAGTTTTATTAAAAAAATGCTGTAAATGAAATTTGTAAAAAGTATTTTTTGGTTTTTTATGGCATTTTTTTATAAAGAGTTGTCTTTTAATTTTTTTTCCAAAATCATTTTCATTCAGAATCAGTTCACACAATCATTTCACAATCCCTACGCAACAAAACATAACTATATAACTTTATAATTTAACTTTATAACTTTACATATTTACACAATCAGTTCACAACATATTCATAAACATATTCACATATTGACAACAACACAGAACTATATACATATTCATATAACTACATATTTACAACTTTATAAATGTGCCCTATTCATATACATATAACTATCAGAACTACACATAACAAACACCCAATATGCCCTACAACAACAAAAATTTGGTTGACAATTTTGTTTACACAACTAATAAATTAAGATCACATAAATTAAAAAAGATATAATTAAAGAATATATAATTACATACCCTGAATTATATGGTGCAAGGAACAACTTATTCTTCTCTTTATTTTCTAATAGGATATCTACAACGTATTTCTTTACATTAACTGGATTGAGTTTAAACATCGAAAGCTTATGCGGAGACAAGAATGAAAATCTATTTGACAAACTACGCGTGCACACCAACTTCTCATATAAAAGCCTTCAATGAAAATTTCAAATTAGATTAATTACCAATAAATGCAATTAAACCTAATGTATAAGCTGATGATAGTAGCACTCAGCTCTTTATGGTTGAGAAGTTCGGATATGTGCTCTTTTTCAAGTAGTTCTTCATACTCATCTCCGAATATAGCTTTATCCATGCTTATGATGCATGAATCGTTGTTGCTGCCCCAATTCGTTTTTACCTGTATGTCAAGATACGACCCATATTGAGCAAGGCATGGATGACTTATTTTAGGAGCAGGAGCAGCAACTGATTTTCCCCAATTCAGTTTTTGAGCTGCAACTTTGGCAGCTTTATTTCCCCAATGCAATTTCTGAGCTGCAACTTTGCCAGATTTATTTTAACCACAAACATCTAGTTGTGGTGCGGCAGCTGGTTTATTCTGGCAGCTGGTTTGTTGTGCAGGTGGTTTATTGGATTAAATCTGAAAAAATGAGGTTAATTAGCTTTTTAGTTTATTGAATCTGAAAAAATGACAAACCTTACAGAATAAACGTGACAAACCTTTTCCGGAGATGTGACTGACTCGTTTCTGGGAATCTTCTTATCATTCCCTTTAGACAAATGAGATAGCATATATAAAGTTTATGTGGTGGCCTTACCTAAGACTCAGAAGAAATTTGACTTCATTTGGGTGATTCGTTGTGCTCTTTAGACTTTGTGGTGGCAAGTTCGGATATGTGCTCTTTTTCAAGTAGTTCTTCATACTCATCTCCGAATATAGCTTTATCCATGCTTATGATGCATGAATCGTTGTTGCTGCCCCAATTCGTTTTTACCTGTATGTCAAGATACGACCCATATTGAGCAAGGCATGGATGACTTATTTTAGGAGCAGGAGCAGCAACTGATTTTCCCCAATTCAGTTTTTGAGCTGCAACTTTGGCAGCTTTATTTCCCCAATGCAATTTCTGAGCTGCAACTTTGCCAGATTTATTTTAACCACAAACATCTAGTTGTGGTGCGGCAGCTGGTTTATTCTGGCAGCTGGTTTGTTGTGCAGGTGGTTTATTGGATTAAATCTGAAAAAATGAGGTTAATTAGCTTTTTAGTTTATTGAATCTGAAAAAATGACAAACCTTACAGAATAAACGTGACAAACCTTTTCCGGAGATGTGACTGACTCGTTTCTGGGAATCTTCTTATCATTCCCTTTAGACTTTGTTTGATTCTAAATAAATGTGAAATTAAAGTTAACAGCGGAAAAAAATCAGCAATTAAATATAATCAATCACAATCATATATCGTGCAATTAAATATACATATCAATTAAACATACATTTCAATTAATTAAACATACCTTATCAAAGGCAACAAGATGTGTGGGCAATGCCACGTAACTACCAATTGCTTCGACCAAATACTTCATATATGCATCGTTGTCCAGTATAGTCAACGATGCATTTGGTTCCAAAGCAATAACTGGTGATACTTTGACATGGCCCACAGGGATCGGTGTGTTGTGCAATACTTCTCCCAAAGTATTGTACAATGTTCCTTTTCCGACCTTGCGATGAGTAGGGGAGAATAAGTACAACACGCAAGGAGTGACACCCTAAATCAATGGTTAATACATAAGTATGTGAAACAATTAGGTTGAATGAATTACTTATTTTATTAAGTAATTAATTACCTCGGGAAGACTTTTGAGACCAATGTTGCAACTCGCGTTTTCACTCTCCATTTGTATTTCATGTTGGAGCTGATCCGGAAGTTGCTTGTCTTTATTCGTCTTCACCAAGAGTGCCACTTGCTCTGATAGGAATTTGAGCTTCCCTAATACCTCCTCATTAGATGGATTTTGGCACTTCTCTTGTGAAAAATAGCTTTTAGGAGTTAAGCCAAATCATTTCCCCCTCACGCGACTGGAATATTCAGGAACATTAAACACTTTACCGAGAATGTCCCTGCAACTAGCTTTGTTTTCCGCTTGATTTTCCGAACTTTGTTCGAGATTCTCCTAAAATACACGTAGGATTAAAAAGATAAGTTCAATATAATTTTTAAAATACAATATTAAAAATTATTAAAGTGATAATATACTTACACAAAGTTCTATTACTTTTTGAACATTTTCATTATCAACCACTCCATCTTTATTTACATGAGCTTCCTTCCACAAGATATGATGACCCAACAGTTGATCGGATTGGGGGTCTTGTAGCTATTCGTTAAGATCATAAACAAAATATTAGTTAGAAACTATAGTTTATAATGTACCACATTATATAAAAGTGATGTTTAATTACTTAGAAGTTTTTGCTCTAGACATGCATATCCCATACGAGATTTTTTGTACGGGTGCATCAGATTTTTTGCCCTCTCGCGATTTGCCTTACTTAAGTAACAAAAAAGTGGATCAAAAAGTTACTTGTATATCAGCTCAAAGTATATCTTTCGCATCCTTCAACCCCTTATCTCTCCAATCGTCAATTGTGATAGGGATATTCTGACGAACAACAACCCCAATATAACTTACAAACATAGAACTGTTGGGGTCAATTGGCTGACCACTCTCATTCCATCCAACCTAATAAACTCATATAGTAAGTACATGCTTTCAAAAAAGATAAAAAAGAAATAGCAAACAAAGTATAGTATACCTCAAATTTTATGCCACTACTCCTTGCTTTTATGACATTTTGCATGATGGTTGCACCACGTTTGACTTCATTTTCATAAGTCTTAGGGTTGACAACTTCCTCATTTTGACGATCTAAATCCTTGTTGGTATCCATTTATCTACAACAAGTTCAAAATGCAGTTTAGTATAACTTCAACAAGTTCAACATGCAGTAGTCTAAGTACATAGCAGTATAAGTTCAACATGCATTTTAGTGACAACAAAAAATGAATAAATACAATACCTAAATAGTGAGAAGAAATACGTAGGGTTCGTAGGAGAAGGAACACCGAGAATGCGAAGAAATATAAACGATTCGTGGGACAGAGTATGGTTCGCAGAAATATGTAATGAGGGTTACATATTTCAATGAGAATAGATGGTTCGTAGGGTTAATAACACAGATGGAGATGGTTAGCAATGGAGATGATAGTGGCAATATGGTTCGTAGGGATAATAACACAGATGATAGGGTTCGCAATGAGAAGAACAATGAAGAGGAGAAGGACACTAGCGTAGTAAAGTTTACGTAATGAAGAAGAAACTGAAGCGGTTTTAAGTTATATATAAAACCCTATTACATCGCTTTTTCGAAAGAGCGGTGTAAAAAATCTCCTTATTTTATTTTTTAAAACCCTATTCCAGCGCTTTTTTAGAAGCCTTTTAAAGCGCTTGTCCACAAGCACTGTAATAGACCTCATTATTTTATTTTTTACAGCGCTTGTCCACAAGCGCTTGGACAAACGCTTTAAAAGACCTATTTGTTTCTTATGTAACAGGTCTGTATTTTTAAAAGTCTTTTACAATGCTTGTTGGAAAAGCGCTGTAAAATACCTCCTTATTTTATTTTTAAAAGCCTTTTACAGCGCTTTGGCATCAAGTGCTTTAAAAGACCCTTTTAACTTGGTATAAAACAAACTTTGTGACCTCCTTATTTTTTTTAAAGGCTTTTATAGCGCTTATGGACAAAACCGCTGTAAAATTACAAGTTTATATTCAGTTCAGTTCAAGTAAAATACCTATATTTGGATTTTTTCCCAAATAATTATTTAACTACCTATATATATATATATCAATGCTAAATTACATGATCAGCTCATATTGGGATGATCAAATCAAGTTCAAGATAAATTCCCAGTACTCAAACAAAGCTTTTTCAAGTTCAATATAAGCCGAAAATCAGTTATGGCAGGTCAAATATACACTTAAATTACATGTACTTAGTATCAAATACAGTTCAAGCTTAATACTAAAATGCTCAATTCTGGCAGATCACACAATTAAATTACATGAACTCGGTTCAGATTACATGGCTTATATAAAACAATTAAACACATTAAGATGCCCTTCTTCTTTTCCTGATGGGATTCACATTTGTTTGTCCATTAACGATACAAAACGATGGATTAATCCAAATTCCCTCATCATGATCATCTCTAAGATATAAACCATCATCAGTTGAATCAATTTCATGTGGTTGTGATGTTGCAAATAAAAGATCGTTACCAACATCTTCATCATTATTGTTATCGTTACTTATTTTATTGGTCGATAGGACAACAGACCATTTATCATCAGCAGGATCAGTGACAAAAAACACTTGTTGAGCTTGCGACGCTAAAATAAAAGGCCCATCTTTGTATCCCACCCTATTAAAATCAACAAGCAAGAACCTTGGCTCATCAATCCGAACGCCATTATTGTTATCGACCCACTTGCAACCAAATATGGTAACACGAAACATTGTGTAGTCTAACTCCCATATGCACTCGATAACCCCAAAATATGATAGATTTGCATATATTGGGTTTTTGTCTTTTGCACTTGAGACATGCATCGCTTCAGCTACGAGAGTGAATCCGCTATTATTTATAGTGGTTTGATCATCTTGTTCTTTGGTGTAAAATGTGTAGCTATTAATTATATAACCGGTGTACGAAAAGACATGTAAACTCGGACCATTTGCTAGCCACCTCAATCTCTATGAAATTGATCTGGGGTCTATATCAAACTTTGACTTTATGTGATTATTTATCCATGTTATAAAACTTCGATTGTGCTCTCGAGTTATCCAATTTTGATTCCTATTCATGTTCAAACTAGATAACTGATCCATGTGTGTTGTAACATACGGTTGAACCTCATCACCATTGTGCAGAACATACAATTGTGCCTGCTCCCATTCTGTCCTTGATATATTCATTAGTCTCTTTCCAATTATCCCTTATCTTGATATTCTTCATGAATGACGAGACATGGGAAGCCCTATGGATTCAACATTGGACAGATATTCAGTACAAAATTCAACAGCTTCTTCGACAATGTACCGTTCAGCAATACAACCTTCTGGTCGACTTCTACTTTTTACGTACCCATTAATATTTTCATATATCATTCTATCGGATACATCCATCTCATATAAGTTGGCCCACAAAGTTGTGTCTCCTTAACAAGATGAACAGTAAGGTGAACCATTATATAAAAAATGAGGGTGAGAAATACAATTCAAGCTGACACAAAGTAACAACAATTTTCCTCTGCAATGTCAGTAATTTATGAGGATCGATCACTTTAGTACAAATTTCCCTGAAGAAGAAACATAATTTATTTATGGCTCGTCGAAATTTTTCAGGTAAAATGGAACGTATACCTATTGACAGCAAATGCTCCATTAGAATATGACAATCATAGGTCTTCAATCCTTTTAACTTGAGGTCTTTCATACAAACTAAATTTTTAATGTTTGAAGAGTATCCTTCTGGAACTTTAACTTCGTGTAGATATTTAAATAAAACAATTTTTTCCTTTCTAGATAGAGTATGAACGGTTGGAGGTAGACATGTGCGATTTCCTTTCTTTACGGGACTCAATTCATTTCTTATTCCCATATCGACCAAGTCCAATCTTGCATTAATGTCATCTTTAGACTTTCCTAGAACATTGAGTAACGTACCAATAACCCTATCAAATACTTTTTTTTTTCAATATGCATCACATCGAGAAAATGTCTTATATACAATGACTTCCAATATGGCAATTCAAAGAAAATTGACTTTTTCTTCCACCCAGTTTTGACCAGCTCTCCCGTAAAAGGTTTGCCAAATTTATTGGTCAAACCTTGTACTTTTTCAATTATTTGATATCCAGTCGGTGCCAAAGGAGCTTTACATTCCTCTGATTTTCCATTGAATGCATTTCTCCACCCACGATACTGATAACTAGAAGGTAAAAATCTACGATGTCCAAGAAATACATTCTTCTTACATTGTTTCAACCGCATCCAATTTGTACTCTCTTCACATATAGGACATGCACACTGAACTTTAATGTTATATCCTGATAAATTAACATATGCTGGAAAATCATTAATTGTGTCGAACAACATAGCCCTCAAATGGAAACATTCTTTCTTATACCCATCATAAACTTCCACACCTGTCTTCCACATATTTTTTAAATCTTCAATTAAAGGAGTCAAGTATACGTCGATGTCATTCCCCAGTTGTTTGGGTCTAGAATTTAACAGAGACAACATCATAAACTTACGCTTCATACATAACCATAGAGGTAGGTTATAAATCAACAAAATAACAGGCCACGTGCTGTGTGAGATGCTTTGAAGACCATGTGGATTCATTCCATCAGTAGAAAGTGCAAGTCGTAGATTTCATGACTCTATCCCGAATTCAGGATACTTGTGATCAATTTTTGCCCATTGTGGAGAATCTGCAAGGTGTCGAAACTTTCCATCTCTAATTATTTCATCTGCATGCCATGTCAATTGTTTTGAATCTTCTTCACTGCGATACATGCGCCTAAATCTTGATATTATAGGAAAATACCACACGACTTTTGCTGGAGTAGATTCTTTCTTCTTATATCGAGAGATATTGCATTTCGGACACACCTTTAGTAATTCATATTCGTTTTGAAATAAAATGCAATCGTTAGAACACACATGAATCCTTTCGTAACTCATGCCAATAGAGCACAAAATTTGTTTAGCCTCGTAGGTTTGACTGGGAAGTTCATTATCATCTGGCAAAATATCTTTTAGGCTAAATTACATCTGTGGTCCCTTAACTTAATTTTAGGTAACGTTTTACTCCTTTATCTTTTTTTTCTTCACGAGTTGGTACTTTATTTTAATTTTAAGTGACAATTTGATATTTTATGTTTTAAAATTTCAACAATGTTATCCTTTTTTATACAAAAATTCAAAAAAATCATCAAAATTTTCAATCAAAACCCATAAAATTAATAATCATCTTCAATATAATGCAAATTTTATCAAATTCATAACTCAAATATTCAAATACACTCATATTTTCATCTCCAACAACATCAAATAAAGAATGAAAATATGAGTTTATTTCAAGATTTAAGTTATGAATTTGATTAAATTTGTATTTTATTGAAGATGATAATGAATTTTATGGGTTTTGTTTGAAAAATTTGATGATTTTTTTGAATTTTTGTAAAAAAAAGGACAACATTGTTGACATTTTAAAACATAAAATATCAAAT
>NC_021166.2:46036725-46065552 GCF_000331145.2 Cicer arietinum
GAGTGTTAATAATTATGTGAAGCTTTTATCAGACCATCCATTACTCGCTTTTAAGTTGTACAACTTTAATATCGCCAACAGTCTTGTGAATTTAGTACAACCATTATATAATGGTTTCTCTGCATCACTCAACAAACTCTCAAACATTTTAGGACAATCCCGAAGATCTTCTTCATCTGCTTTTGCAATCTCCTCAACTCGGTCTGGCTCATATGTATCTGTATCGAAATCAGTTGAAGCATATGTCGAACCATTCTAAAAATTAATGTTTCCTTTTTTTTTTTCTCACCATGTCTTATCCAACATGTATAGCTTTGATCAATTCCATGCCATACTAAATGTTCTTCCAATTCATCTGCTCTAACGCTTTTTCCAAAACAACATTTTAAACAAGGACAAACGACTCTATTTGGATCTTTTGCATTCTTCACTGCAAACTCAACAAACTCATTCACTCCTTTTTCATACTCTTTTGACAATCGATTGACAGACATCCATTTCCAGTCCATATTATATGACCTATATAAATGCAGTTACACAAATAATAAGCTACTGATAACATTATACCAATATAAACTACACATATCTAATATTGGAAAATGGAAAACAAGGTCCAAGTCTGATTTCAAAGTAGATCAACAAATAAAAGAATAGATTTTATATGATTTATTATGTAACAATTTATTAGTTTTAGTGACAACAACAAATTAATAAAACAGTACCTGAGACAACGTATCCAATTTTTTATAAAGGAGGAGTAGTAGATGGCCGCACATTACGTAGAGGAGAGGAGGGTTCCCAGAGTAGAGGAGATGAGAGTTCGTAAATTTGTTTTTATTTATTTAAAGTAAATGATTTTTATTTAAAGTGAATGATTTTAGAGCGCTTGTGTAATAAGCACTCTAATAGATCTTTTAATTATGTGAAAGCGCAAGACTTTTACAACTCTTTCACAAAAAGCGTTTTAAAGGCCATGTAACATAAGGTGGGAGCGCTACATTTTACAGCGCTTGTGTTTAATGCGCTCAAAAAGCGCTGTAAAAGCTACGAGAGAACGCTTCAATTGACAGCGCTTTTACAAAAAGCGCTGGAAAAATGGTTGTAAGAATTATGTGCAAGCGCTATGTGACCCTATATTACCCTACAATAGCGCTTGTCAAAAAAGCGCTGTTGTATCCTCCGTTATTTTTAAAAAATTCTACAACAGCGCTTGTATTTAATAAGCGCTTTAAAAGACGCGCTATAAAATGTCATTTTTGGCGTAGTGCAACATACATTAATTGATACATACTTCATGTATTTATACAACTAGTGTGAGACATATGTCATGAGAGAGATCGATGCCTCAAGCAAAGAATAATAATCCCTAACCAACACCAACATTAATAGAAACATGGTGAAAAAGTAACAATTGATATTGGTTACGCAATAAGTAAAGAATATAATGATAATCCTTCACCAACCTTGTGAAAACAAGCATCAAGTCAAGGTGAAGTTAAGGGTGGGGGAAGTTTGCAAACTTCAAGCATCATGGAGAAGTAGGTTTTAGGGGTACATCACCTGGTCCATTAACCCATTTGATAAGGTTTGGGTTGAGTCTAACTCTAATTTGAAGAAAAAAAAAAGACATAAATAGAAGACAAGCCAAATACAAAGCTGAAGTAGAGACTGTTGGGACTTTTGAATTATCGAAACTGTCTCACAAGTTTTAGAGGACACAGATGTTAATTTTTACTCATTAATTTTATATTTTCACTTACAAATAAATTCACAATCATTATCTTTAAAAAATAATAATTTTATTACCTTGATATATAAAGACTCACACTTATAATTTTCGTACATAAATATCCACTTTCTATCACTTATGTCGGCATTTCAAGAACTTAATTAGTCGAAATTTATTATTCAATTCAATCATTTTTTTCCGCAAGAAAATGTTTATGTATTATGTGATTAACTTTTTAGTCGTATGGGATTTTAACAGAAGTAAGACGTAGATAGATGAATGAGCTGCTCAGGTTTGTTAATAGGCATAGCGCCAAACCCTGCTGAGATAATGTTGGAAACTTGGCTACTGCTAACTATTTGATTATTATTTTCATTCATTTGATCACAAGTGTTCTATTGCTGTGAACTCCCACCTTGTTTGATATGCTTCTCAATCTTAGTCTTCAAGTATAGTTTATCTCATTACCTGTTCTTCTCGGTAGATATTTGCAATACGTGACCACCTGCATTGGTGAATGATTAATTTGCAAAAGTAGCAAATATATCGAATATTTATTATCTGCATCACAATTTTGATTTCAACAATGAAAGCACTTGCTAAGTCTTACTTTACTTTGGTTTTACTTTTGTTTTTAAAACCCATTTTTTAAAAATTCATTGAAAATTGAACTTATAAAATTTATTGAAAAACTGGTTCAAAACTAAACTAAAAATAGATCAGAAAATAACTAAATTTTATGAAATTGATTTTTAACGACCGAACCAAATATTTATAAAGTCCAATTCAGTTTTTTGAATCATGAATCAAACTTTGTTTATTTCTTACTTTTGGAGAATTGATTATGCGTTGGAAAATACTTCAAATTGGTGAAATCTTCTAATTTATAGATGCAAATCTAATATACTTTGATAAAAAAACAAAATAAAACAATGTATAATATATATATATATATATATGTATATGTAATTAAAATTATACAATATAATATAAATATGCTACAATGTGGGGAAAGGAGATTTAATTTTTCTAAACATTGAATTGCAACAACAAAATACTTAAATCTATAGCTAATTCGAAGCAAAATAGCAATTGCAACAACAAACTGTTTGCATAAAAATAGCAACCTATTTATTTTATGGAAATAAGAGGGCAGTGTGGGAGATTAATAAAAGAAAATTTGGTGAATTTGAGAGTGATTGAAGTGAGAGTAAAATATCTCAAAATTTTAGAGAAAAATTCATTTTTTAATGATTTTATTTCTTTTCTCTTAATTAATAAATATTTCTATTATTTATTATATTTTCTTTATGTCAATCAGTAACTAGTCTCTCTTCTAAATCTTTAGTGAATTTTGTTATTAATTAAGATACCTCTTGACTGTATCTTAGTTTTATTTTGAATTTTTGTTGTTTATCTTAATTAAAATATTTTATTACTTTATTTATATGTTTAGATGGTCAACTACAATTAATTGATAAATTTATAGTATAATCGAGATTAAGATTCTTGTACAATGAAACATATATATTAATCTTTTAATTATTCAACCTCTTTGTTCTTTATGTTTTCTCTTAATTATATTTTTTGTATTATCAATCAAAGAATTAATTTAGGGGAGAACTAATAAAGATTCATATAAATCTAGGATTTGAGGTATATATTGATATTACAACTGAAACTATGAACCCAAGAATTTATCTCTATTGATTCAAAGTTATCTTGTTATCTACTTTTGTGACACCTCGATTTTTAACAGCGCGAGTGTAATTTTTTTTTTACAACAAATTCATAAAGTACTTTTGGATAAGATATTAAGTCGTAACACAACCAAAAGGGTATTCTCGGCAAACTCCTGCATAAAAGCACTGCCCCAAGAATCTCGACTTTCTCCACGTCACATCAAAAAGAGGAACATGGACCCATCAAAATAAAAGTCAAGCTGACAATATAAGGTATAGGTACAATCTTTCAAATTGAAATAAATAAAACCAGCAAAGAAAGACATATAGCCCCTATACAACCATCTAATCTGATCATTCTACAAAAAATATAGAACCCAGGTGATCTCCACGCTCCCTGCAAGATCCTCCTGACACAGCTTCGATCAGGTATGTCTAACTATCTTTCCATCTCTAGGGTACTAACCGGTAGGATGATCATGGTTCTCATATGAGGGAACTACTAGAAAAAACGCTTTTAGAGACCAATTTTTCGGTCACTATATGGAGAAAATCGGTCACTAAATCCAATAGCGACCGATTTAGTGACCAATTTAAATCAGTTGGTAAACTGCTAGTCGCTACCTGTTACGACCAAATCAGCGACCGAATTTAGTGACCGATTTAGCAACCGAGTTTAGTGACCGATTTAGTGACCGAATTTAGTGACCGATTTAGTGACCGAATTTTGTGACTAATTTTTTGACCGATTATTGAGACTGATTTAGCAACCACTTTGAATTAATTTTTTATGTCATTAGCGATCGATTTAGAGACGAAATTTGTGATATAAATTATTATTTTTATTAAATATTTGGTCACCAATTCCGTCTCTGAATATTACTTTTTTTTAAAAAATACATTAATTTAATGTTCAAAAGAACAATAAAAATAATTTTTTCATTTGTTTTCAATATCTAAAAAATTCATACACCAAAATCATTTAAAAACATTAATCATATCAATGTATATAATTAAAGAACATAATACATTTAACTAATATTTGTAAGTACTCAAAATAATACAAATAAAATTTTAGTTTAAACATAATATATTTAGTCATAACAAATTGCAACATATTGGTTCTTCATATTAACTTATCATTATCCATCTAACTCTTCACCATCATGATCACGAGCATCATTATCAGCAATCTCATCATCAAAATCACCAACACCATGTTCACCAATCTCATCATCATTATCACTAATCTCATCTTCATGAATTTGATCTCTAGTATATGGCATGGGTTTAAAGTTCAAGCTATTCACTAGTTGTTTTATCAAGTGGTTGTTGCGCTCAACTGCTCTGTTTGTATTAGCCAATTCCTCTCGAAGTTGATCTCTTTCATTTCTCATTTCTTCAAATTCATGTCTTTGAACCCACTTTGTTGATGAAGAACATGATCCACGATAATTAGGTCTCCCTAATAATACAGTAGATTCCATTCTGAGACCATATACTCGTCCTCCTTTTATTCCAGCAACCTCACACCACACATTTAATTCATTTGGTGGAGGAGTTCCTTGTGAAGTTGTTTCTTGGGTCAATTCTTTAAACCTTCGTTTAAATTTTTCCTGTCAACATAAATATAAAGCTAATTAATATTTTAAAACACTTTATTTCGATCTTATATGAAGATAAAAAAACCAACATAGAAAAATAAATAATATACACTTTAAAGTTGAAAGCTCTTACATGAACATATTCCGATCTTCTATCAATCCAAGTTTTATCCTTGCCACGTTTATGTGTATGGAGAAACAAATCTGAATGACTAGGAGGAATGCCATTCAAATCCGTCTAACAACATAAAAAAACTCAACATTAAAAACTTGTAAACATAATATTAATTTGCACAATAGAAATAAAATTTTCAAAACAAAATTACAAGAATTGATTTGCAAAACAAAAATGAAATGCACAAAAAAAAACTTAACACAACATAATTATATTGTGTAAAAGTTAAACAACCACACATACATTGAACTACAGACATTGTTTTCAATTTGATTAGTGCATGCATTTGATTACAATTATATATTAAATCATATATAAAAGTTAAAATATAGAAAAAGATTTGAAACTTAACCAAATTAACTCTATGTTGGGATATGGTGATAGAGCTACATGTGTGAAGAGGCCCTCCAAAACCTCCACAATTAGATGCTCGGTTTGTTTTTGCTTGTATGCTCTTCTTTTTGAATCCTTGTGTTCCCTAATGATCACATAAGGAATTCCAAACATCCTGACCAATCCGCCTCGGTCTGTTCATTGAGCTATGAACCTTGTTTAGATTATTTTTCATTACTATTGCACCTCGTATTTCGAAGTTCTTTCTAGCCCACACATCATCTGTGGACAAATATTAAATCTATTATGTGTATATATAAACAATCAGTAGGTTAGCATGTGGTAATATATTTTTAAAGACATAAGACATTCTTAGTTAAAATATAAAGGAGATAATAAATAACACAATATTGTTCTAGTTTTAAACATATTAAAGGTGCCCTTGAAACAATATACCTTAAATTCTTCAAACCACAAGTCTCTCGTATTAATGTTTATTTTTTTCCATGATGGCTATGGCTTACTAAAATTACTTTTGATGATATCTCCAATCCCATTTGCTGCAGGATGCGAAGGCAAAAATCTACAAACAATATATATTAGTAGTTATGAAGTTTGTATAATATACTTAAATAACTAAAAATATATGTATTTATTTTCCCTTGCCCGTCAAGGTATAAAGTTCGCTTGCCACCATTGCTTTGTGTTTCAGATGCAATGACAATTTCATTGGATCTTGGGCTATGCACTCCTTCAGATTGAGATGGTTGTGAATTAGATGGTGAATCTACCCCTCGTAGAGGTGTAACATGAGATGTCCTAGGTGATGGGGTAGTAGCGGATGTCCTAGAAGTCCTTAAGGGAATAGAAATATGATGAAATGCAACATTAGACGTCTTAGGAGGATGTGCAACATGAGATGTACTAGGAGGATGTGCATTATGAGATGTCACAACAGGAGGTGCATCATGAGATGTTCTAAGTGATGGAGTAGTAGTATTAAATAATCCTGAAGGTTGTACAAAAGGAGGATTTGCATTTGAACGTTTAAAATGTTGTTTTAATTGACGAGTCTTAAGAGCTTTTTCTTTTCCTTTCTCTTTATCTGCCATCTATAATTAATAAAAATAATACAATTAAAATGTTTATAGCATAAAAACAACAACCAAATAATGAAACTTATACAATTTAATAATCACTATCTCTACCATCATCGTTATCACTATCATCATTATGAAACTTATAGTGGTTTTCAAAATCATTTTCTGAATCAAATTCTTCTGAATCTATGTCGTCATCCTCCTCATCTTCCTCCTCTTGATCTTTTTCAACCTCAAAATTCATTTCAACTTCCTCATTTTCCCCATCATCTCTCAAATGATCAAGTAGCTCATCATTTGCAGCAAAAACTACATTTGTTGTGGTAGATGTTGAATTCTGATATGCAACTTCTAATGTATATCGATTATCGACGGTGCCTCTAGGTTTGGTTTTAATGGCAACCCACCAATCAACTTTTTCTTTTAATTTTTCTGGATAAAGTACATAATACACCTGAATAGCATTTGTTGCAAATATGAAAGAATCATATTTTGAATATCTTCTACGACGATGAACCTCCACAAAGCCATATTGGTGTTGAATCTTCATGCCAGTGTTGGCAACAATATTAAACCATTCACGGTTAAATAAAACTAATTGCTTGGTTGGTTTTCCTAGGTATTCAACTTGCAAAATCTCTTTAACAATACAATAATAGTAATTTTCTACAACTCCTTCGTCGTCACCCTTGACACAAAGTCCACAATTAATGGTTTTCTTACCAACACTTCACTCTTCTGTATGAAACTTAAAACCATTTACAAAATAAATAGGTCAAGTATGAACCTTCCTCTTAGGACTATATGCTAAGTGGTGCAAATACAAATTTTGCACCAAATTATTTTTATCATGTACCTATCAATAGGCAAAATAAACTTATTATATTCCACAACTACAATATAAGTCATGTACTATAGTTGAAATATAATAGTTGAAATCACAGGACACTTGCATATGTTTGAAACCAACTTGGAAATTCAGATGCAATCCTACCATCCACTTCAGTTTGACATATATTTGGATCATATGCTTCCAAATATTGCACAAATCATCTAACACACACACACATATACATACATACATACATATATATATATATATATATATATATATATATATATATATATATTATGTTATATGATTGATAAAAAAAATAATATATAAATCAATATCAATTTATTTTACTTACTCAATATATGATTGAACTTCTTCACAATTTAGTAGAACATGCAAATGTGCAGCAACTAATTCTTTATCATTCAAATATCTACTCTTACAAGTTCCAGCTGAGTGACCAGAATGATTGAAAATTGATAAAGTTTGTTGAACTACATCATGTTTACCCCCATCATCATTTCGACCTACTTTATTTCTCAAAGATTGCACATTAGATTCAAAATAATATGAACAAAAATGAGAAGTCTCTTGACATAGATATGCCTAACAAATTGACCCCTCTACATGTGATTTGTTTTTAACCATTTGTTTCAACCTATTCAAGTACCTAAAAAATAACATACAATATTAACTACTAATTACAAATAAATAAGTTAAATATGGATTTGTAGATCGAAAGATTTGAATAATTACCTCTCAAATGGATACATCCAACGATATTGCACAGGACCCCCAACCCTTGCTTCATAGGAAAGATGAATCGGAATATGCTCCATGGAATTAAAGAATCCAGGTGGAAAGATCCGTTCCAATTTACAAGTTGTAATCACTATGTTTTGTTCCATCAACAACAAATTATCCACTCGCAAAATTGTTGAGCACAAATCTTTGAAAAATTTACTCAACTCGGCTATAGGATTCGACATATGATGTGGAAGTGCACTAAAAGCAATTTGTAACAAGCGCTCCATAAATACATGGCAATCATGACTTTTCATTCCAATTAACTTGAAGCATGTCCATCAGGAATTTTTAACTCGGAAATCCATTTATACACAACCTTTTGTTGATCGGTAGACAAAACATATTTGGCTTTAGGCTTTAAAAATTTCCACTAGATTGTATGTGTAGCTCTAACTCCTTTCTTCGACAATACTCCTTTAAATCCATTCTTGCCTTAACATTATCTTTGGTCTTATCTTTGATGTCCATCACTGTATTGAATATATTATCAAACACATTCTTCTCAATATGCATTACATCAAGATTATGTCTTATTAAGTTAGTTTTTCAATAAGGCAACTCCCAAAAGATACTTCGCTTTTTCCAATTATGATTCACACGAAATCCATCACATATACACGGATCAACCTCAATTATTTTAGGGAGATAAAAAACTTCTTCCCACACATCATCCCCAGTTAACCGTTGTGGAGGTTGAGACTTTTCTATTCCATTCTTGTAAAATGCATCCTTATTTCTTCGACATATGTGATCCATAGGCAAAAATTGACGATGAGAATCAAACCAAGAACACTTACCACCATGTTTCAAGAAAAAAAGATTTGGATTGACTCATGCAATATGGACATGCTAATTTCCCTATTATACTCCAACCGGACAATATTCCATACGCAGGAAAATCATTAATAGTCCATATTAATGCAGCTTTCATTATAAAATTTTTCTTTTTGGAAATATCATATGTAAGCACTCCTTCATTCCATAATAATTTGAGCTCATCAATCAAGGGTTGCAAATATACATCTATCTTGCTCCTTGGATTACGTGGTCCAGGAATAATCAAAGTGAGAAACATGTATGGAGTTGTCATGCACAGTTCTGGAGGAAGATTGTAAGGAGTGACAATTACCGACCAACATGAATAAGATGAGGTAGTATGATTAAATGGTGTAAAACCATTAGTACACAATCGCAGCCTTACATTCCTCGGTTCAATAGCAAAGTCAGGATAACTTGGATCAAAGTGTTGCCAAGCCTCTCCATCTGATGGATGACACATCACTCCTGGTTCTCGTCCATTTTCATAATGTCATCTCATATGTGGAGCTGAGCTCATCGAAGCATATAATCTCTTAAGTCTGGGAATTAGAGGTGAATAATGCATTCTCTTCATAGGTACCTCTTTGAATTTATCCCTACCAATTTTTTTTCTTCTCATAACGAGGTGCATTACAAAACTTGCATTCTTTTAATTGTTTACATTCATCAGTGTAGAATAACATACAACCATTTACATAACAATCTATTTTTTCCGTAGTGAGATCAAGTTTTGAAACTATTTTCTTGGTCCTATAATAATCTTTAGGAACCAGATTATTTGGAGGATGTGTCTCCTTCATAAGTGCCACTAATTGATGAAAAGATCGTTGAGAAATATTTCCCTCTAATTTTATTGCCAACAATCTAACAGCAAAAGACAATTTAGTGTGATCGTTGCATCCCAGCCACAATGGCTTTTGAGTTGCATTTAGTAAATCATAAAACTTTTGATCATCTATATTTGGAGACTCCTCTAATTCGTCATCACAATGCATTTGATACTGTGGTCTAATAGCATCATAAACCATGCTCTCAAATCTATTAAAATGATTGTTATGACGTTCTTGTGCAGATTTTTTCCTTTTAATTTCTACATGCAACTCTGGATCACTTTCTCGATGAGATGTCCAATACCAATAGTCTTGTTTAAACCCCTTCCTTAAAATATGAACCTTAACCACTTCAAAGTCTAAGAAATCAATGTTTTTGCAAACAGAACAAGGACATCTAATTTCTCTTTTTGATATGTCTGGTTGTTGGATTGCAAATGACACAAATTCATTTAACCCTTTTAGAAATACATCAGTATACCCCTTTCGACTAGGATTTAGCCTATTATACATCCAACTACGACGTTGGCGGATATCCATTTTCTGTAATATCATTAAGCAAATGCTATACATTATAACTAACGATTTTTAAAATTAAACATCTACCAATAAGATAAATAAAATAAACCATTTGAGTAATTAACCGTCATACTTCCTAAGCACATGTATACACTTGTAATTTCATAGATAGTATGCAATTTAACATGTTGTTCCTGAATTACATAATGATTCGTTGCAAAAGGCCTATACATAATGAAACATAATGAAAAAATTACCTTTTCAAAAATCGAATACTCAGCCTTATATCTTGTACAGAAAAATTGCTCAGCTTCCTTGCTATTTTAGAATTATCCCTTTGAAGTGATAATTAATAAAAGGTAGCAACATAACATATATGTAATGTTTAGAAACTGATAAAAATTTGAATTGAAGAGAAGAGGGTTAATTAAAAGCTCATAGTACTTGTAGTGAAAATAGTATGAAGTTGTGTCATGAAAAAATTGCAGTTTCCAAGTACTGAATTGGACTAAAAAAAAAAGAGAGAGTTTTGATTATTATAATGAATAATATTTAACACTAATTTGGTGGTTTTCCATGAAATTTAACTGATTCTGATTCTGTTAAGCACCCTTTATACAATTGTACAAGTTTTATGCTTTCATCTATTGTGATCCAAGAAAAACAATACTTCTTTAAATGATGAAGAAAAAAAAAGGCCAAACTACTGAAAGACATCCAGAATCAAATTATTGTTGTTTTTATTGAATTGTGAACCAATTAGCATAAAGCTATAGGAGAGATGGGTTATATGGTTCCAGTTTTTTGTGTCTAAGACACAATTATGCATTCTTTGACTTTTTCCTCTTGTTTCTTGTTTTTGATCAAATTTTATTGTGCTTACACTTTAATTTACAAATTAAAACAGAACTAAAATACGTAAGTTTGAGGTACTCATATATACAGAAAAAGAACCAAGAACTGTACATATATATAAGTTACAATCAATTTTTAACAAACTCACTACTAAAGAGAGGTAAGACCAAATATAAGAAAGTGGCATTGTATCTTTAAACTCACTCATACTCTATCAAAAACTAACATTCAGTAATAAAATTAGAAAATAAATTCTTTACCTTCTGGTTCACGATAGCCGACAAGACGACAAACAATGAGGGTTTCACGTCGCAGTTGCAGTTTAACGGTTTAAGAGAATCGGTTGACTTCATGTCGTAGTTGCGGAGGTTGATTTGAGAGGTGATTAGCAATAGAGGATAGTTTCGTGATGAATGGCGATGAGAGGAACTGATTGAAGGTTGAGTTTCTGGGTAGAGAAGAAAAGAGTGACTTTGTGGGTTGAGAAAGAAATGGGTTTTAGGGTTTTTGTAAATTGAAAAGGAAAGATATTTTACGAAGAAAAACAAAAGTCTGGGCCAATTTCATACTACTCTTTCTTATTTCATTTTTTTTAATTAGTTTTTGCATAATAATTTTTCCTTTACATTTTTTTTTCTCACATTTAAATAACTATTTCACATTTTTCTTTTTTCATTAATAAAGAAAACTAAACTCTGTAATTAAAAAATAGTTAGCGACTAAAAATTTTGGTCGCTAAACTTTAGTTGTTATTTCAGTCTCTAAATTTTATTAGCGACCAATTTAGTGACGCAATAATATTTAGTTTCAAGGTTCAAAATTTCAGTCTCTATTTTGGTCGCTAGTGTGAAAAGTAAATTTTCTATTAGTGATAATTAGCGATTGAATTTTGGGTCGCTAAAATTCAGTTGCTATTTCAGTCTCTATATTTCATTAGCAACTGATTTAGTGACGAAAAAATATTTAGTTCATAAATTCAAAATTATGGTCTCTATTTCGGTCGCCAGTGTGACTGAAAATATTCGGTCTCTAAATCGGTCACTATAGACGAAAATCCTAGTAGTGGGGCAAAGCCCAGATTTTCACAAAAATTGTAAAGGTCACCAACCGAAATTAACAATTACCATATAGCATTTACATTTTAAATGCACAAAATAACCTTTCAACTTAGTCCTTGAAAGGGTTTTCATATGCCAAACATGCATAATCAAATCTGAAAAATGAAGCTTTTAACAAAACTGCATTATCGCATTCGAATACAGTGTTAAGTCATAAGTTAGTAGCAAAATCATCCTGTCGTATACAAATACAGTCCTGTCGTATTCGAATACACGTATTCAAATACATTCATGTCGTATTCGAATACAAGTGTGAAATCATAAGTAAGTAGCAAACTTTGTGATGTCGTATTCGAATACAGTCATGTCGTATTCGAATACAACTGTGAAAAATGCAGATTTTCAGTTTTGAAAACGTTTCAAAATCAATCAACACTTACACACAAATTCAATCAATCACACTTAGCAATTACAGCACAATTACAAACAACAACCGAGTATGTATATACAATCATCACAGTATATCAAACATGACTCGCGTGCCAAGCACCCTAATGCAATGCGTATATGCCAAAATGCATGATTCTGGAATTCCAAATCAAAACCCTCCTCGAAGGGGCATAAATCATAATTGTACCGACTATCACAAACCAGTACTAATTAACGAGGTGCCACTTATCATAAATTAAAAGTGTAAATCGTAAATGTACCACCTATGACAAACCAGTACTATTTACCAATGTGTCACCTATCACGGGTCAACACGATTTACTAAAAAGCGTAAATCGTAAATGTACCGCCTATCACAGACTAGTACTATTTACCAATGTGCCATATATCATGGGTCAGCACGATTTACTAAAACGCGTAAATCATAAATGTACCGCCTATCCCAGGTCAGTACTATTTACCGAGGTGCCACCTATCATGGATCAACCCATTTACTAAAAAGCGTAAATCGTAAATGTACCGCCTATCACAGACCAGTACTATTTACCGAGGTGCCACCTATCATGGATCAACCCATTTACTAAAAAGCGTAAATCGTAAATGTACCGCCTATCACAGACCAGTACTATTTACCGAGGTGCCACCTATCATGGATCAACCCATTTACTAAAAAGCGTAAATCGTAAATGTACCGCCTATCACAGACCAGTACTATTTACCGAGGTGCCACCTATCATAAGTCAGCACGATTTACAAAAATATGAAGTCTCTCACGGACCTAAACGACGCGAAAACCCGACAAGGATAAGATGAACGAACAGATCACATGGCATCATCTCGTGGCCCATCACGGTCACCAGTATCACCATGGCCCCATCGCAGTCACCATGTACTATGAAATGCATGAGCATACTCTGACTCTTTTCACCACAGTCATTAAGTAAATGCAGCGATTAAAAGATTCTTCATTTTTAATACTCATTTAACACTAATGATTTTTCAAACTTATCACAGAGTATACTCAAAACAGATTTTCCTCAATAAAATTCATAACGCATATATTATGAACTAGTATAAAATATATGTGTTTCCTTTATCATCTTCTATTTCTCGCATCTGAGTTCTTTATGATTAACATTACTCTATCTAACCTGTTTTTAAAAGTTAGTTGAATGTTTTGATAAAGAGTAGTTTTTGTAAGAAAATTGAGATACCGGAAACACAATTCAAACCTCTTTTTCTTATGTTTTATAGCACCTTCAACTAGTATCAGAGCACGGTCTCTTGATTGAGCACTTTACCGTGTGAGAGAAAATATCCCTATTTTCTGGAATTACTAGGAAAATGGTAGGAAATAGTGTATGCTTAAAAATATTTTCTTAAGTTCTTTTATCTCTCTAAAAACATTGTTTGACATAGTTTGCTTGCTAGTATTATAATTGCTATCTGAAAAATAGATAAAGTGCTCTTGTAGAACATCTATTTTCTCAAATGTTAATTTCATCTCCTTTCCAAAGTTTCCTATTTTTTTTTAGGTATTTTGTTTGTTTTATGAAAATGTTTCTCATAATGTAAATCAATTTTCAACGACATTTTGAGTAGTTAAACAAAATCTCTTTATTGAGACAAATGGATTCTCAAAGAGAAGAATATACATGAACAAAATTTTTTATTGTGTCCCTTGAAATAAAGTAATAATCTCAAAATCATAAAATCATATCTATATGAGAGATACTTTCTTAGAATATTTATCTTAGAAAATACCTTTTCGTGTTATCGGCTCTCTTTTGGAGAGCAGAGTAATACTCCATGTGTATTACAGAGATTAACAAATATCACATAGCATTTAAATTTCAAATGCACAAAATAACCTTTCAACTTAGCATACTCTTTGAAAGGGTTTTCAGATGCCAAACATGCATAATCAAAGTTGAAAAATGAAGCTTTTAACAAAACTGCATTATCGCATTCGAATACAGTGTTAAGTCATAAGTTAGTAGCAAAATCATCCTGTCGTATACAAATACAGTCCTGTCGTATTCGAATACACGTATTCAAATACATTCATGTCGTATTCGAATACAAGTGTGAAATCATAAGTAAGTAGCAAACTTTGTGATGTCGTATTCGAATACAGTCATGTCGTATTCGAATACAACTGTGAAAAATGCAGATTTTCAGTTTTGAAAACGTTTCAAAATCAATCAACACTTACACACAAATTCAATCAATCACACTTAGCAATTACAGCACAATTACAAACAACAACCGAGTATGTATATACAATCATCACAGTATATCAAACATGACTCGCGTGCCAAGCACCCTAATGCAATGCGTATATGCCAAAATGCATGATTCTGGAATTCCAAATCAAAACCCTCCTCGAAGGGGCATAAATCATAATTGTACCGACTATCACAAACCAGTACTAATTAACGAGGTGCCACTTATCATAAATTAAAAGTGTAAATCGTAAATGTACCACCTATGACAAACCAGTACTATTTACCAATGTGTCACCTATCACGGGTCAACACGATTTACTAAAAAGCGTAAATCGTAAATGTACCGCCTATCACAGACTAGTACTATTTACCAATGTGCCATATATCATGGGTCAGCACGATTTACTAAAACGCGTAAATCATAAATGTACCGCCTATCCCAGGTCAGTACTATTTACCGAGGTGCCACCTATCATGGATCAACCCATTTACTAAAAAGCGTAAATCGTAAATGTACCGCCTATCACAGACCAGTACTATTTACCGAGGTGCCACCTATCATAAGTCAGCACGATTTACAAAAATATGAAGTCTCTCACGGACCTAAACGACGCGAAAACCCGACAAGGATAAGATGAACGAACAGATCACATGGCATCATCTCGTGGCCCATCACGGTCACCAGTATCACCATGGCCCCATCGCAGTCACCATGTACTATGAAATGCATGAGCATACTCTGACTCTTTTCACCACAGTCATTAAGTAAATGCAGCGATTAAAAGATTCTTCATTTTTAATACTCATTTAACACTAATGATTTTTCAAACTTATCACAGAGTATACTCAAAACAGATTTTCCTCAATAAAATTCATAACGCATATATTATCAGTTATAAATACACAATCACATCAAAACTTAATCACCACAACAACATTAATATATCAGAGTTCTCTCCACCGCTAACTCGGTGCCAACAACCTCGATTCCTTTTTAAGACTCAAGGAGCTAACTACATAAACATAAATATTTATAACAATTTGTTCACAATAAAATTAATCAAATCACAACAAAATTCCCAAAATTAAATATTTCTCACACATCAAACTTTTAAAACCAAATAATCTATATTATTTAGTTAAAACTAAATAAAACAAATATTGTCCAATCAAACATACACACTCGACTACTAAAACACCAAAAATTTTGAGTTAATAAAATACTCTAAATTTTTTTCTTTTTAAATTCAGTTCATGAGTAATTAAAAGAGTAACATTTTAAACTCTAACAATTTTTAATTTCAATCTATCTTTTTGCTCAATCTCTTTAACTTAATTAAAATTTGAACTTTTTCACAACTTTAAAAACTCTAATTTTTTTTTTTTGTAAAATTTGAACTTCAGTTCAAACTCATTTATTTGAAAGTAACTCATTACATAACTCAAACACATCAAATTTAATTAACGCTAATTCACACCAAATTCAATTCCACAACACACATATAGCACCTCAATTAAATTTCAACAAATCAAATATAAATCAGCCAATTTCAAAATTCCACATTTTTACACATAAACCACCAAATTTTATCTCCACAACACACATAAATCACATTAAATTCATTTTCCACAATCTCACACACAAATCTCACAAAAAATCCACCTCCACAATGCACATATAAAGTCCTATATGAGAACTAAAAGTTTGGAAGGAGCCCTTACCTCCGTTGTAGCTTTAGCAACCGATTACGGTACCACGATTAATTACGGTTTGGAAACAAAGAAGGAGAAGAAGAAAATAATAAAGGCACGGCTACAGGGAGAAATGTTTCCTTTCTTCCTTTTTCCTTTATATATATATATATATATATATAACAAATATCTATTTAAAAAAATCTAGATATTTAGATATTTTACAAAAATCATCATTACTCCCGTCACATCACATCACCTCTCAAATCACTTTTTCAGAAAAATATCTACTATCGCCGCAATTCAATCGACAGATGAATTTTTCTGAAAAACGCTGTATCTCAGAAGAAGAAAAAAATCGACAAAAGATTCACCATAATTAAACTAAATTATTCATCGACGAATAATTTTAATCGGATCTCTGATGACTCTTCATCATATGCATATTTTCCCACTATTTTAATCTTATTTATCCTCAATCATTAGTTAAATTAAGCATTTATTTGATATATTTTGTTGATTTTTGTTCTTTAAGTTAATAAAATGTTTTGTGTTTTATTTCAGTGATTAAGTAGAAATTTTTCGTAATTTTACATTGCGTTGTGTTTTGGTGCAGTGCTGAATTTTGGTGAGAAATCAACATGACATATGTAGAATATTTCATCCATATCTGGAGTTGTAGATGTCCAATTGGAGTCAAACCAAGTGCAAATGAAAGCTAACATCCATAGCTACAACTTTCATGAAGACACCAGAACCAAATTCAAACACGAAAGAGGAGAAACATGCAATATACGCCAGACAGCAGATGCTGAGCGCTTGGAGCGCGCCAGACGCGCCTGGGGCGCGTTTTCAGCCATCCAACACTGCCCAGACGCGCCTGGAGCGCATTTCCAGCGCCTGAGATGCGCGACGCGCATCAGCAACCATAAAAACGCAATTTTTCACTGTTTTATGGATCTTTTTGACTCTTGGGAAGTTGGGAGACTTGTGCCCTAGCATAGAAACTCAAAGACGGCCGTTTCTAACATCATTGGAGCATTTTTATCAAGAATCATTCATGAATCCTTCTTGTAATTCTTCTCTAATCTCTATCTCTTTTATCTCTGTCGTGAGTAACTAAACCCTATTTGTTAGGGATGAGTGTAACAAGATGAAACCCTTATTTTTATGATTTGATTTCTAGTTATATGAATGATTTTATTGAATTATTTTTCTCATCTCTGTGCTTAACGCTTTTTATTGCTTGATCAACATTAAAATGTTCTACGATTTGTATTTTGAAACGGAAGTGGACTTTACGAATGCTTGAGATGAGAAATTCATGAATTTGTAGTCTAGACATAGGTGCGGATCATGAAACCAATTAAATTAGTTGCAAAGCAATAATTTATAGGAGAGTTTCTATACGGTAATGCTTAATTCTAATCTTAAAATCTACTAAGGAATTAGGGGTTACTTTGGAATTAAAGGTTCTGTCACTAAGACATTAGGGCAAGAATAATAAAGAGAATTCGGTAATAATTCAATAAAGGAATTCAATAACTAGGATCAAATTAGACATCAAAGTTGGATTCGAAGTGAAACTTATCCCTCACATTTTTCTCATTATAAAGGATCAATTTTATTACTGTCGTTAATTTCAAATATTATTTCAATCAATTCGGAAACTTTTTGTTCAATTTCAGTAATTAAATATAATTCGATAGTAAAACGCAATCCTTGAGTTCGACACTCGGTACTACCGTTTTAATTATTACTTGCAACGATTCAGTACACTTGCTGAAACGCTATCAATCTCCAAAAAGATATTTTTGGCATTTAACTCACAAAATACCATAAAATTGACTAAAAGCCTCCGAAATTCAACATAAAATACCCTAAAATTGCATAATTTAGGACTTAAAAATTAAGGGTCTTACAACTTTCGTTTTAATTCTTATGTTTTTGTTACATTTTCGTTATCGCGAACCAATCATAATTTTCATAAATTTAAATAATATAAAATTTTGATTAGTTTGTTAACTATTTGCTACATTAATTCTTGTGGATGCAGTAATCTTATAATTATTACTTGTATATACTTATACACAACAAAGTGGTTTTCAAAGACTAAATAAAACTATTTATATGGTCCAATTCAGTTCAATTTTTGAATCATTAACATCTATACTCACCTGAGATGAGCTCAACAACTGAGAAGGGAAGGGAGCAAACTATCAAACATGTGTGCATTGTTTTAACAAAACTGAACTATTTGTCACTTATTTTTCCATTGTCCATTCGCAATTCTGGGTTGGCAGAAAGTTTCCTTTTGGTTGCAAATTGCAAACGTGAATAACAGTGAGCTAGAATTTCACTTCTTACTTCATAGAAAATTGAGAAGAATTTCACTTCACCTATATCCCCTATACATAAAAGACTCACAACTCGTTCTATTTTCAGAAGAATCTTTGTTTCAATTTTCTTCTACGTGTATTTGGCTAATCTTATAAAAAAAAATTCTATTAATCTAATATTAAAAAATTCACATAAAATATTTTCAAAATGATGAAGTCAAGCTCATCCACAAAGCATTTAAGGATTAGCTAAAAACCACAAAAAAAAAAAAGTAAGCAATGGAAGTTCCATACACATTTAGAGCCAATACCATATATAGATGTAATTAGTCTTAAGGTTGTTTATCAAAGTTGCATTTGTATAGAAATAATCAAATAATTAAATAATAATAATAATATTAATATTAATATTAATATTAATAATACTATTTATTGCATAAGGTCATCCACTCATACATGAAAATGACACTGGAACTATTTGTTTGATGCACCGTATATAGAAATACAAATGTCAATCAATTATATAACACTGTAAAATAAATTAAATACGGAAGGGAAGAAAACAAAAGAATATCATTTTCAACATCATCGTTTAAAAGTCAATACCTTGATACGTGTCATTCATAAATCGATTCAATAAATAACAGAACAAAAACGATAACAGGTAGTGCAACAGTAGATTACAAGTTCTAGAATACACTAACCGTTTACAGAAAAGAGTGTTTATATTCCGCCAAAATTACCATTATAAAATGCAAAATAGAGACTAAAATTAAATTAAACTATTTAGGAACTAAGTTTGAAGTAGTAGTCATTACTATCACGAGAAAGTCACACAATAACATCAATATTTTTTTTTCACACATATAATTATTTCATTGGATCAATTATGATTTTTTATTTAGGATGTATGGCAAACCATGTTTGGATGAAAGTTAGAATCAATGCCAGTGATGCAGCTAAAAAGGCAATCATAGCCCATGGTGTATTGAAATGTGTGTTGTAAGCTTGAGCCAACCATGTCTTCCATTTATTTGTGTAATGTTTTTCAATTTGAAGCTTGATGAGAATATATTTCTTACTATAGGCAACTGCATTTGTGTAGGAATTGTTGCAATACATTTTTGTTGGTAAATCATCACCTAATTCATTGAAGAGCTTTGCCAAATCTTCATCACTTCCAAGCAAATTTTGAAATACACCAGCTGACCTAAGCTCCTTTACATCCTCAGCATTGTCAACCAATGAATCCATGAAGGTGAAAAACGAGCAGCATTCATAGTTGTATTGAACATCCGGGCACATTTCATATGCTATTAGGTTTCGAAAAAAATAGGGTGTGACATCGTTGAAACAAAAAACAGGGAGTCTTAGCTCTCCACTAAACAAATTAGACTTGAATGAAATGTTACTCCAAGTCCATTCATCTGTCTTATTTGTTGTCACTCGAATTCCTATTGTTTTTAGATCTCGTATGCTTTTATAAGTATTCCAATTCCAATCAACCTCTTGTTCATCGCCAACATCTTGGTTTAAGATTGTATTAATCTCCATTTCATTATGTTCATTTTCTTTTGATTGTGTTACCATTTGATTGTTTTCCTTAGAATTGAGAGTGATTTGAGAAGATGATAGGTACATCAAACGAGAAGAATCTAGTATATGAAAAGGTTTGGGATTTTCTAGTGGAATCACAACCATCCCATTATGTTTGCATTCACCCAAACCTTGATAATTTTCAAATAAAAATCCCAATTTAGGTCCCCAATCTTTGCATAGAATTTCAAGCAATTCAGTTGGGAGTTGGTTTTCCAACAACATAATATCTCTCCAAATATACATTAATTGGTCAAACTTCAGGTTTAATGCTTCCGGACATCGATCATCAACATTTTCCATAAAATATAGCAAAGAACATCCATCCACATATAAAATCCAAGCAAGATCAATGTCCTTGTAGCCTTCAATCACATCCTCAGTGAACATATTTTTCAATTCTTCAATATTATCTTCAATCTTTTTATGCAAAAGTCGACATGCTTCATTAGCATCTGGATCAAACTTTTTTCCATGTTCCGCAACAAAAATTGATTTCCATAAAAGCTTATATTGATCTCCTACTTTAAGATTGTTGTTGTGATGATGGATGGGACCAAATGATATATATAATCTTTGGTGAACAATACTTATAAAATCTTTCATTTTGACGCAAAAACTTAGGAACCCTTTGGATCTTAGGAATTAAAATTTGATTCTTTCGTTCAAACATTTGTTGTGCCTCTTTCAATTGGGCAAATCTTTTATCCATAAGACTGTCAATTAGTTTCTCTGACATGGTCTCGTTGTCGAGCAATTCAATTGATAATTGTAATTCTTGCTAATTCAGGTTGACAATTTTCTACTGATTTATTTGGTTTTCCACATTGCTATAAAAAAATATTACTTTCAATTAGAAGTGTTCCTTGTTATCTCCAACCAATATTAAGAGATTGAATATATATATATATATATAAAGAAAATTAATTTAGAATACTAATGATAAAACTTTACATTGATATGACAAAAATAAAAGATATTTCTTTTTTTTTTTTTTTAACTAAAGAAAAATTATTAATCTGTCGAGAACATAGTATATATAACATATATTTATATTAAAAATAAAAAGTTACTTAAAGAACCTAAAAGAAAGTTATTTTGTTTTAATTCAATAAAATGTAACCTACTAAGTTCTTTTTTCTTCTTTTTCAAAGTAAAGTGAATTACAGGTCTATCTTACATATGAAATAAGAGATAGGGGTGGATAGGTTCGGAAATAAATCAGATGGACCAATAATAAGAATCTATAACTTAATCTACGACTGACCTAGACCAAACTTTTTTATATATAAGTCAGACTAAAACTTTAGTACAAGCCTATTTAGTTAAAAGAGTTAGGTTAAGACCGATGGAAAAGTATTTTAGACATACCAGACCAATCTATTCATTTAAATATAACTTAACTTTTTATTACTATAATATTATGTTTTAGTGAAAAAAATAATATGTTTTTTGTTAAATCTTAAATTTTATAACATTTTTTTTAAATTTAAATATATTGATCTACATCAATATTTGACATATTTAAAAATATTATTATTAAAATAGAACTAAAATATGATGTAATATTATGTTAGGTAATCTAAAAGATCATGTTAGATATCAAAATAGAACTTAAGTTCATTGACATGTTAACTTGTTCATCTATTTATGAAAACTTGGTAGTGAGTAGTGCAAACTTTCATAACATAGTAGTGAAATAGATTTTTAAATAGATTTTTAGGCCTTGTTAGACTTTGATAAAGGTCCGACCATTTCTTAAAAATGGAACTTTGATTGGTAATAGGTCAGACTCGAGTTTAACAATTTTAATGTAGACTAGATTTTGACCTTGCAAAACCTAACTCTGGTCTATTTCCATCCCTAGAGGTGGGGAAATGACACAAAGTTTAAGGCCTATGAATTTAACATGATGAATTGTCTCGCGTCCCATGTACACTATTAGAAATCATTGTCAATATATGTTATCCCTAAGGTAACTGGATATGGATTTCATCTTCACTTTTCCTCCATTAATCTCTCATTTTCTATACCTATCTCTTAATTTTATCCTCTCTCTTGATTATAGTTTATTTTTTAATGAATAGAGAGAATATAGTTAAGAGATGCAGAAAATGATGAAGGAAAATTGAAGAAAATGGTCTAAATCATAAAGTTAGAGTCTATTCCATTCAAATGAGTGAAAAAAGGTGAAGTTTTTTTATTAATAAAAGCAATGAATAAGTGAGAATAGAGATATGTTAAGTTTAAAAGAGCGACAATAATGTCATGTTAAAATTTAGAAAATTTATTTTAGCCTTTATATTAAAATTCGCTTTAGACCTTCAAATTTGTTGAATCGAACCTAAATATTGATAACAAGGGAATAGTATAAAAGAGAGAAAATATTTATATATATGATTAGGTGTATATGAACTATAGTAATATTTGTAAGCTTGATCAATCCAATGACTTTATAACACTTAACCATGATGGAAAACTTCAATAGCACAATATGTTAATTAAATGTCACCTCTCTTTCATAGTTGCTATAAAGCGATTGTGTTCTATATTCACAAAAATTATGGCCCATTTGCTTCGGATAGCCTTGATTATCTTTTAAAGTAAAGACATCACTTCGAAGAAAATAGGTTCAATAGAAATAGAAAGCAAACAAATAACGTGAAACCTTTTGCCTCAACTACTAGAGGAGACTAAGGAATAGAGTAGTAAAAAACAAATTGATAAATTAGTAGTGTAGGTATGAATGGAAAAATTAGAGGAAAAAAGGGGTATATTTTTAAAATGGTGTAAATAGCTCTTGTAAAAATTGAGATATTATAAAATAATAAAAATAAAATAAAGTAGGGTTGTTTTATCATTCTACATCAATAGGTGTTTTTGAAGTGTTTTTTATTTTTTTAATTTAAAGAGAAAATAATTTTGAGTGGATCCCTCCGAATATGTTTTTTTTTCTTTTTATTTTCAACGTATTCTAAAGAAGAAATATTTTTTTACTCATATGCTTTCTTATCTAATTTTTTTCTTTACAATTTCTTTGTTTAAAACATAGACTAAATGCAATCATGACACGTCAAGCTCAACAACGAAATTTAGTCGAAGTGATCATTATACTGTAGGCGAATAATAGGTACTAAAGTTGAAAATGATAAAAATACGTGAAATGTATACAAGATCTACTTAACTCCTAAATCGATAAGAGCTCCAATTAATCCTATGACATAGGTTTTAATAAAGAAAAAGTTTTTGTTTATTTTCTTATCCACAAAGTAAACGGATGCCGGATATAAGCCATATTCCGAAGCTAAGTTGTTATATTTCAACAAACTAGAATTTACTCTCACAATATAGTATTTATGAATATGTTTTTTTGCAGTCAAATCACTTTTTTTTTTTATAATGTACAAGTTAAATATTTAAAGATTAATTATAATTAATTTTATATTATTTTACATTTATCAGTTAATTCAAATGTTAATTTTAATTAGCTATATTCGTGAGGATGTATACACCTTAAAATTAATTATTGTCTTGATGTTTTGTGTTTACTCATTATTTTGTATATTGAAAAAGAACAAAACTTTGATATAGAATAATGATCGAATCTAAAACAAGTTTATAAATAGACATATTACTAGTCTTACAAGCCTGTTTTAAATTTTAAAATATAATACCCTATTTAGATTTAGTAGTTACAGATTTTTGACTTTTAATTTCATTGTTTTTTTACTAAGACTTGTAATTACTTAAACTATTTACTTAAAAATTTATTTACAAGACATAAAAATAAAAGAAAAAAAAAACTCACTAACATTAATTAATTTCTGGATTTTGTGTGGTGCAAAACAAAGAAACATTTATATTTAGAAAGAGTTGGCAAGATGCATTATTGGATGGGATTGGGGAATTAATACTGCCAGTGCCACCTGTACTTTATTACTTTCTCCTTTTTTCTTGGGCATAGGCTCTCTTTTTCAGAACTTTAGCTGTTTCGTAAAAACAATAATTTTAATAATAGTTTTTTTTTTTTCAAAGAACTTTAGTTGTTTTACCTTTTGTTTTTTATATGTATAATAAACTTTTAATTTAGTCCTTTAGAATCAAATTCTCTTTCCACCAAAAAAAAAACATTATTTACTCTAAAAAAGATATGAAATTAAATAATTTTTTTAAGTTAAAAATTTATTAAAAAAACAAAATTAGGGAACATTGACTTTATCCAAAATAAAAGAAAAAGATAGTGTTAAAAATAATTTCAAATTAGACTACTTCTTTGTATTTGAGAAAAAATTATATATGACAGATTAATGCCACATATTCTATTTTTATCTTTATATATCACATTTTGTAAATGGTTCTTCATTAGCATTAGAACAACGTGGTTAATAAGAATCTCTATCTTAAAAAAAAACTGCAAATTTTAATTAAGAAGAATATTTCAATTACACGTGAGAAAAATGCATGAAGTGGTTGCTAGCTGTTACAAAAGTATATTAAATGTGTTTTAGTGGCAAAGTAACTACTAATTTATCCCCTCAACTTCAAATCTTCACATTTAATAAATACTTAATAGACCTTTACATTTCATAAATGATACTTTGACAAACATATTTATGCTTAAGTTGTGTGGTAGACATGTAGGCAAAAGATGTCGTAGATTTTTTCTATATATATTAGTTGAAAAATCTCTAATAAATGTGTCGCAGTCTAAAATTTCGAGGGTTTCTGAAATTTAATGGAGTCGCCATCAAAATTTATTTTAAAATAGAGAAAATATTAGGACACCCTGAAGAAGAAAAAGATGGTCTTAATTTGGAATATATTAACACTCTATGACATCTTTTAAAATACGATTACCTATAATTAATTGTGCAACATTTATATCAACTTAAATATATTTATTTCTCCTTATTATTAAATATGAATAAAAGTTATTGATATTTTTTTAATATAATTTTGGAATAAATGTGTGCTTAAGAAATAAAAGACAAAAATAAAATAAAATTTGTTGATGCGCTTGACAAGAATGTGATCTTGCTCCTACGTTTCTCCAAGTGCGATAGAGAAATCAAAGCTACGTAGTTCTTAAGTAGAAAATGTGGATGTGTTGATTTTTTTTAAAAGAAAATTTGTTTTTTTTTTATATTTAAAAAAAATATTTTGACGAGAAAAGAAGATGAGCTTGTTTGACTTGAAAAAAAATATTTTTTTATGCGACTTTTAGGACTATCAAGCTGTACAAATCGTGTTTCAAAAACTCAGAATAAAAAGATATCTCATCTACTTAATCCATTTAAGAATGTTTTATATTTTTTTGATTTTAAAATTGAGTTTTAAAACCACCAAGTAGTACAATTTGTGTCTCAATAACTCAAAGATTAAAAAAAGGATTACATGTAATTAATCAAATTTAAAAAAGTTGATTTTAGATTAATTCATTAAAAAAATAAATAAATAAATAAAAAGAGATTTAGAACTATCAAATTGTACCACTTGTGTCATAACAACTCAAAGATTAAAAAAATATCACATCTAATTAATCTTTAATATATTATTTGTTTGTATTTCTTATAAAATTTGATTTTTTATTTATGAAACAAATTAATTTTCAAATTATAATAAAAAAAAAAACTAAATAGACTAAAGTCTCAAATAAATAAGTTGGTTTTTTTGTGTGTTTTATGCACAAATGATAAAAGACCAAAAGAAAAGGGTTAAAGAAACCCTAAATCAAACTTCAAGGGAGTTGAGCGGCGGCCACTTTTTTGTTCTAGAAAAAAAAATGCGAATAGCATTGGAGAAAAAGAAGAAAAATGCAAACATCAATATTAGAGAGAAAGATAGCCAAGAAGGAAAGAAAAAGAAGAAATAAAAAGGAAGAGATGGAAAGGTACAATAATGAGGTCGCGATAAGGTGAAGAAACCGAGGAGAAGGGTGCGGCCGCTCCGAAAGGGCACAATTGTCGTTCCAACAGCGACAGTAACAATATGAAGGTTTGAGTTTTCTTCTTTTCTCTATTTTTTTTCTTTCTGTTTTCTGATAAAAATGGGTTTGAGTTTGTTTTTATTTTGCATGTACTGATTTTTTTTATAGTTTTAGCCTATGTTTGTTTTCATATGTTTTTCATTTGCAGATCTTTTTATTTGCAACTTTAATTTGTCTTTTTGTTTTTTTTTAAACTCCAAAGTTTGTCTCTTTGCTATCTATAATGTGTACAATGGCTGACTTATAAAACTTATTCTTTTATTTATCTAATTAGTTACAATAGGTATAAATGTATCGATGAGCATGACTTGTGCATCAATAGTTGTCAACATCAATAGAGCAAGACTTGGCAGTGAGCAAGAACAGCAATAGAGAACAAAACAAATGCAAAATAGGATGGAACAACCGGTTTAATCTGATTTGGCATTGTAAATTGATGAGCCTGATTTTTAGCTATATTATTTATTTCCTTTTTATATATATATTTTCGTTTTTTGTATTAATGATTATGAAGACACAAATCACAAAATATTATATATTATGATAAAAATGGATATTATTACTTTTTGAATTATTTCTAATAAGTTGGACAAAATTGGGGTATTACAACTGCCTTTATTTAATTATATTTTACTTGAAAAATATGAATAACAATGGTTTTCATTTTCATATTATCAAGTAAGAGATAAAAAAATATAAGGACCTAAATTTTTTCTAATAACAAATTCATGTATTAAAGTGCCCCTGTTAAAGTGGGAATGATGCAAAAAAAAAATTAAAATGTGCAAAATGATCATCTTCAGATTGATTACCGATGCGTAAATCGACAAGATTGAAAATAATTGTCTTTAGATTGGTTACCGATGTATAGATCCATATAAATAAAAAATGATCGTCTTCAGATTGGTTATCGATGCATAGATCGACAAAAATGAAAGTGATCGTCTTCGGATGGTTACCAATGCGTAGATTCATAGGAATAAAAAATGACCGTCTTCGGATTTGTTACAGATGCGTAGATCAACAGAAATGAAAGTGATCATCTTGAGATTGTTTACTGATGTGTAGATCCATAAAAAATGATCGTCTTCGGATTGGTTACCGATGCGTAGATCGACAAAAATGAAAATGATCGTCTTCAGATTGGTTACCGATGTGTAGATCGACATAAATGAAAGTGATTGTCTTCGGATTGTGTATTTTGATGCGTAGATCCATAGATAAAGAGTGGGAATATGTATATGATACTTGCAATGTGAATGTTAATGGTTGTTGAGTATAAACAAAGTATAAATAATTCATGCTTATGTTATGCATTATGCAAGGTTGTTGAGTACATGTAAAGTGTAAATGAGGATGCATGGATCATGTGAGTATGAGTAAATTATGCATGATTTATGTGTGTTATGAATTAATGACCAATTCTTGTTTATTTCTTTGATTCCCCGATCCTTATTATCTTCTACGCCCACAAGATTGGATGAATGAAGATAATAACCATTTTTTGCGTGACGACTCCAGTATGTCTCGTGTCACCGCTTTTTCGAGGCGAAGCAAAATCCAATGTTTAAAATGATTACCCTCCTTATTATTTTCACACACTCATATATCTTGAAAATCAAACGAGTTCACGTGTATATATTTTCCAGGTGTCAAAATATTTAAAATACTTTTATATTTTCACATATTTCAAATTTCAACATTTATTATCATAAAACAACATTTTGAAACACTAGAACAATCAATAATAAAACTGGATTGGTTTATAAAGAGTGTAACGTATAACATCGAATGACAATATTGGAAAATGTACATTCGTTACATTGAAAACAAAATAATTGAGGCAAGGGTTACAATGTGGGGACGAGTATGTTTACCTTTAGGTGGAGACATAACAAACACTAGTCATTCTTGTAATTTAGGACTCATAATAGTCAGCCTCCAAGAATAATAATTGCCCCAATTTGAAATGCTTGATTTTTTTTTTATCCCTAACTTTTGTATGGACCGCTCTTCCAAGTTTTCAATCCATCGGAATGCTCTAATTTTTGCCTAGGTCGCCTTTTCAGGTTTTCAACCTAGCGAGCCCAATTTTCTATTTTTTTTAAGCATAATATTTCTTGACTGCATCTGAGTTTACTGGAAGTGGAAGCTCATCTCCATCCATTTCTGCGAGTATTAGAGCTCCCC
>NC_021166.2:46065848-46079203 GCF_000331145.2 Cicer arietinum
CGCTCTTCCAAGTTTTCAATTCATCGGAATGCTCTAATTTTTTCCTAGCAAGCCCATTTTTTTCGATCATTTTTTTTATGCATAATATTTTTTGACTGCATTTGAATTTACTGGAAATGGAAAGTCTTCTCCATCCATTTATGTGAGTATTAGAGCTCCTCTAGAGAAAGCTTTTTTCACAACATATGGTCCTTCGTAATTCGGGGTCCATTTTCCACGAGAATCTTTTTTTATGGCAATATTTTCTTTAACACCAAGTCCCCTTCTTGAAACTCTCGAGGACGGACTTTTCTCATATGCCTTTTTAGGTCTTTTTTTATATAGTTGGTCGTGGCATAGAGCTATCATTCTTTTTTCTTCTATGAGATTTAATTGGTTAAATTGTGATTGAACCCATTCAGCGTCTTCCAGTTTTGTTTCCATCTAGACTTTGATCGAGGGAATTTCAACTTCAATGGGAAGTACCACTTCCATTCCATACACCATTGAGAAATGAGTTGCCCCTGTTGAGGTACGAATAGAGGTTCTATAGCCATGTAATGCAAATGAAATCATTTCATATCAATCCTTATATGTCTCCACCATCTTTAGTATGATGTTCTTGATATTCTTATTTGCTGCTTCTATAGCCCCATTCATTTTTGAACGATATAGCGAAGAATTATGGTGCTGAATTTTGAAACTATTGCTCAACTCCTTCATCATTTTATTATTCAGATTGGTCGCATTTTCAATGATTATCTTATTTGGCAAGCCATATCGACAAATCAATTCTCTTTTGATGAATTTGACAACCACACTTCTCATTACATTGGCATAAGAAGCGGCTTCAACCCATTTTGTGAAATAATCAATAACTACTAGGATAAACTGATGCCCATTTGAAGCTTTAGGCTCGACGAGTCCAATAACATCTATCCCCCACATTGAAAATGGCCATGGTGATGTTAAAACATTCAAAGAGGTGGACGGTACATGTACTTTATTAGCATAGATTTGGCATTTATGACATTTCTTTACGTAACTAAAGCAATCAGACTCCATAGTCAACCAATAAAAGTCAGCCCTTAAGATTTTTCTTGCCATTGCGTGCCGATTTGCATGAGTTCCGAAAGAACCTTCGTGAATCTTTTGAATGATTTTTTTTGCTTTCGCTTGATCCACATATCTAAGGAGAACCATATCATGATTTCTCTTATAAAGCACATCATCATTTAAGAAGAAGATCATTGACAACCTCCTTAAAACCCTATTGTCATTCTCTGAAATACCCAATTGATATTCTTTATTCTTAAAATATGATTTAATATCATAAAACCATGGCTTGCCATCAGACTCTTCTTCTATCGATAAGCAATATGATGGCTTATCCTTTTGTTTAGTTTTTATGACCGACACATCTTGACCGACGCTTATTTTGAACATTGGCGACAATGTGGCAAGGGCGTTATCCAATTGGTTTTCTTTTTGAGGAATATGGTGAAAAGTGATATGCTCGAATTGTTCTACCAATTATTTGATATGCGTATGATACGAAATCAATTTGGAATCTCGAGTTTTTCACTCTCGTTTTATTTGATGGATGACCAAAGATGAGTCTCCATCTACCTCAAGAACTTTTACCTTTGATTCAATGGTTTCTTTAATGCCCATGACATATGTCTCATAAATGGAGTGAACTGGTTATTTGGGAAATCAAAATGGCTCCAATTCCACGCCCTAATGCATTAGAAGCACCATCAAACAACAACGTCCATTTTTTTTATCAGGTGATTCAGTCTCTCCAAATAAATTCATGATGCCTTCATCGGGGAATTCACATTACATTGATTGATAATCTTCTATAGGTTGTTGGACAAAATACTCTATTAGGGCACTTCCTTTGATAGTTTTTGTGTAACGTATACCAAATTGTATTCTAATAACAACATCTGCCAACGGGAAATCCTTCCAGTAAGAGCAGGTTTCTCGAAGACATACTTAATTTGGTCCATTTTAGACACCAACAAAGTTGTATGACATAACATGTATTTCCTTAACCGATGAACAACCCATGCTAATGTGCAACATGTTCGTTCAAGCAATGAATACCTTATTTCAAACATGTTCTTTCTTACCAAATTCATCATGTGGCCCTAGTACACAACCCATTGACTCGTCAAGTACATAATAAGTGGTTTTCCAAGAACTGGAGGCACTAAGATTGGAGGTTTTGACAAGTACTGCTTAATCTTTTCGAAAGCTTTTTGATAATTCTCATTCCATTCAACCTTTTGGTCTTTGCACAACAACTTGAAAATTGGCTCACATGTAGCGGTGAGATGCGATATGAACCTGACAATGTAATTCAATCTACCCAAAAAGCCACAAAATTCTTTTTCCGTGCGTGGAACGAGCATTTCTTGTATTGCTTTTACATTATATGGGTCCACTTCTATCCCTTTTTGACTAACGATAAACCCGAGTAATTTGTCTGATCTTACACCAAAAGGGCATTTAGTAGGGTTTAAATGGATTCTGAACTTCCGTAGCCGCACAAACAACTTTTGAAGGTTAACAACATGGTCTTCTTCGGTCCGAGATTTTGCAATCATATCATCCATGTAAACGTCTATTTCCTTATGCATCATATCATGAAACAAAGTTTCCATTACTCTTTGATAGGTTGTCCTGACATTCTTCAATCCAAATGACATCACTTTATAACAAAAAGTTCCCCATTGTGTGATGAATGTAGTTTTCTCCATATTTAAATGCCATGTTGATTTGATTATACCCTGAGAAACCATCCATAAAAGAGAAAAGAGAATATTGAGCAGTGCTATCTACTAGGACATCAATGTGAAGCAAAGGAAAATCATCTTTAGGACTAGCTTTATTTAAATCCCGATAATCAACGCACGTTCGAACCTTTTCATCCTTTTTTGGAACTGGGACAATATTAGCAACCCATTAAGGATAGTTTGCTACTGCTAAGAAACCAGCATCAAATTTCTTCTTGACCTCTTCTCTAATTTTAAGGGACATATCAGGCCTCATTCTCCTCAATTTTTGTTTAATTGGAGCACATTCATGCTTTAGTGGTAACTTGTGTTCAACTATGTTAGTATCTAGCCCAGGCATATCTTGATATGACCATGCAAAGACACCCACATAATTAAATAAAAGTTTAACCAACTTTTCTCGTTCACTTTATTTCATAGACATACCAATTTTAATTTCTTTCTTATCATGCTCAGCCTTTAAATTGATCACCTCAACAGGTTCTTGATAGGGTTGGATTATCTTAGCTTCCTGTTCAATTAACCTTTCTAGTTTTGGGGGAGACTCATAATCGTCTTCACAATCCTCATCAGCATGATTAATTTGGCGTTCAATCCTCATCATCTTCAGGAGCGCGCTGGCAGTGCTGAAATGCAAGAAATGTGCCTCAGGCGCGGCTGTTGTGCTTCAGACGCACAACATCTGATGTCTGACTTATACTGCATTGTTCTCCTCTTTCGAGTCTGAATTTGGTTCCAATGTCTTCATGAAAGTTGTAGCTATGTATCTTAGCTTTCATTTGCACTTGGGTTGACTCCAATTGGACATCTACGACTCCAGATATGGCTGAAATATCCCACATAGGTCATGTTCATTTCTCACCAAAATTCAGTACTGTACTAAAACAAAGTAACAACACAAAACTCCGAAAACTCTCTACTTAACCAAGGAAATAAGAACATAAACATTTCATTAAATAAAGAAAATAAAATAAAAAATATATCAAATAAATCCTTAAATTAACTAATGAATAAAAGATAAATAAGACTAAAAACAATAAAAAATATGCATATGATGAAGAGTCATCACATTGCTTATTACTCATTGGTTGTCGAAGTCTCACTTGCCATTAAAAAAAAAAACTAAATAAATTTTGTAGTGGCATGTTTGACATCATTTAGATAGTTCATAAATTTTCTTTGTTGTGTGATTATCTTGACATCTGTTATCCCTTCAAAACTTGCACTAGTTCTGACTTGCATCACTAGTACTTTATGCATACACTGAGACAATTTTGTTTGGTCGTTTGAGCCTTTCTAACCACCCTATAAAATTTTTATCCTTTTCTAGCCCCTTTGAGTCTTGCCATTTTATTTCGGTTACTAGCCACATTATAAGCCAAGACTTGACTTTAATTAAATCATCTTACTTGGAGTTTCACTAACTCTATAATATCTCCTAAAATAAATACTTATTTGATCGTAAATAAAACTAACAAACAATATAACTTTTATAATTTCTAATTTAATTAAATAATTCAACTAATATTTTATCAACCAAAATAAATCAAGCAAGACAAGAATACCAATGCAGGTCACGTATAAAAAATAAAGTCAACCTAGGAATAATCAAATAAACAAATTTCATGATTATCGAAAATAATCAAATAAATAAAATACACAAGTGTCCACCTAGGAAATAATCATGCCATAAATCGTTCTAATGTAATTTTCACACCAAAACAATAAAATAAAAATAAAGGTTATAATTATTCAAGTAAAATAGGGAGTTGTAAATTTTATTTTAATTTCTTTACATGTAGAATAAATTATTAATTAAATAATAAATTATGAAAATTTCTAAAAGACACATAGCTTACCATCCACAAACAGATGGTCAATCAGATAGGACTATTCAAAGTCTTGAGGATATGCTCAGAGCTTGTGTTCTAGATGAAGGTGGGAGTTGGGATAAGTATTTACCTATAGTAGAATTTTCTTATAACAACAGTTATCACTCTACCATAGGTATGGCACCATATGAGGCTCTTTATGGAAGGAAGTGTAGGTCCCCTTTGTGTTGGTGTGAAGTTGGTGATAAGTCTTTGTTAGGGCTTGATTTAGTGCAAGAGACCACTAGTATAATTCAAATAATTAGGGAAATGATGCGTACAACGCAAAGTTGGCAAAATAGTTATGCTGACAAGAGAAGAAAACCATTGGAATTTCAAGAAGGGGAACATGTATTCTTAAGATTCACTCCTAAGACTAGGGTGGGAAGGTCAATGAAAGTCAAAAAGTTGAACCCTCGTTTCATGTGTCCTTTCCAAATTCTAAAAAGAGTCGGGTCCGTTGCTTACCAATTGGCTCTTCCGCCACAATTATCTAATCTTCATGACGTATTTCATGTTTCTCAACTGCGAACATATGTGTCGGATAAATCACACGTGATAGCTCCCGAGTCAGTTCAATTGAAGGATAATTTAATCTTTAAGCCTAGACCTACTCGAATTATTGACAAGAGTACCAAGACTCTAAGGAATAAGGTGATTCCATTAGTAAATGTGGTATGGGAAGAATTAACCTCAGCAGAAGCTTCCTGGGAACTTGAGGAAGAAGTCCTATGTCAATATCCAAAGCTTGTGGATGTAGGTACATAAGCTTCCTTATGTTTGTACAAGTTGCTTCATTTTAGATTTATTTGATCTGACGTTAATTTCGGGGGCAAAATTTCTTTAAGGAGGAGAGAAAATGTAACATCCTAAAATCAAATAGTAAAAACAATTAAAATTTCCAATTTTAAAATAATCTATATTATTATTATTATTATTATTATTATTATTATTATTATTATTATTATTATTATTATTATTATTATTATTATTATTATTATATTTGTTGTCATGTGTTTATAATTGTGTTATAAGGACAAAATCATAGTAATAGAAATAGTGTTAGTATTAATGATTGAATAAAATAATAATAATAATTAAATAAGATATCTATATAAATCATGATGGATTGTAAATGGATGAGTTGGCTGTGCAAGATGTATAAGTCACGTTATTTTAAAACAAACAATCCACTTGGATGGCAGTGAGTATAGGTGATTTGTTGCATAATTGATGACGTTAGTAGGAACAATTCAATTTTTAATCAGCACATCAAAGCAATCCATTAAGATATGGAACAAAATGCACAATATACGTGGAACCGCCATCGAACTATGAGCGATTTTAGGATTCATGGTTAAGTTATATTGTACATGTATATATATAAATTGATACTCGGAAGAAGAAAAAAAAAAGAGTATTCTGAATTACAAAAATTAAAATAGAATATAGAAGTATTTTGTGGTTGTAGACTGACGATAGCAATTAATAGCGGATAATAGAGAATGAATATTTTTATCAAAGAAGGCTTCAAGGTGAGTAACCACACCCTTTAAACTTTCATGGTACATTTATTTTGAGAATTTGGGATGGAAAAAGAGTCAAATATTTTGAATGGTATTTTGTTATAAAAATATATTTTGTTGAAAACCTAACTTTATTAAAATTGAGATTTTATGAACTCTAATAATAGATTATGAATTGATTTATCTACTATTATTTGTTGAATTACCGTTTTTATGATTGTTTGATTATATATTTTTTAAAAAGATTGTTTTATTATATTTTCTTGAATGATTGTTGTTATTATATATTCAAATGAAATATTATATTATAAATATCATTTTACGAATATAGTTGTTAAAAATATGAATTATTTGGATTGTATGTGTTTGAGACATATATATTCTTTAAAAGATTGTTTATTTTATTTTCTTGAATGATCGTTGTTATTATATATTCAAATGAAATATTATATTATAAATATGATTTTACAAATATGATTGTTAAAAATATGAATGATTTTGACTGTGTATGCTGGAGATGGGTCTCGTACCCCCACATAATGATGAGTTTTAAACTTCACAAAGAGATGAAGTTTAAACTCCAAATGGATGAGTATTAAACTTCACAAAGAGATGAGGTTTAAACTCCACATGAATGAGTATTAAACTTCACAAAGAGATGAGATTTAAACTCCACACGAATGGGTCTTGTACCCCACATATGGATGAATATTAAACTTCACAAAGAGATGGGGTTTAAACTCCACATGGATGAGTATTAAACTTCACAAAGAGACGAAGTTTAAACTCCACACGATGGGTCTTGTACCCCATACATGGATGAGTATTAAACTTCACAAAGAGATGAGGTTTAAACTCCACATATGGATGAATATTAAACTTCACAAATAGATGATGTTTAAACTCCAGAAAAAGATGGGTCTTGTACCCCACATATAGATGAGTATTAAACTTCACAAAGAGATGAAGTTAAAATCCACACAGATGGGTCTTGTACCCAACACTAGATGAGCTGGTGGCCCACATGATTTGATAATGTTCACTTCGCATAAGTAGTATATCTCCATCATTGAATTAATTGACTAATTTTTGCAGAATAAATGTGTATATTGGAATTATTTGATTATGATAGATGTGGATTATCGTTAATTTGATTGATGAATTTTTATTAATTATTGAAAGTAGTTGGTTATTATAGAGAAATCTTAGCTATATCATGAATAGTTCTAAAGAATATTTTTGGATGAAGGCGGGTGCCATGATTGACTTTTTCCGGTTACCGCTCCGGCTGAGAACAATACTTGTCTTAAAATTGTGTGTATTATTCACTGGGATTTAGTATCTCATTAAAATGTTGTTTTCAAATACTGAGCCTGTTGGGGACATCGAGAGTTGAGAAGTCCTACATCCCTCAAGCAAAGTGATTTCCTTCGATTAGGTTAGTAGACCAAGAATAAGTAGACATAGTGTCTACATCGTACTTTATTTTAGGATTAGATACTATTTTCCCAGTTTTGGATATTTTAATTATTAAAGATTTTTCAGTTGTAAGGATTCATTTTGAGATTTCATAACATTACTTATTTTGAACAATTCATTATTCATTACAGTACCTTATTCTCTTATATAATTTTGAATTTTTTTCATTATTACCTCAATTTTTATACCCATGTAACTAGACGTTACATCTTTACAATTTTTACTTCGGTATTATATTGCTCAATACGTTCACGAATAATTTTACTAATTTCATCTGCACAAATGGTTACCATGAATATTTCTTAATTGGATTCTTTTTCGAAGAAAAAAAAATAATGCCTATACTCTATATTATAGTAGAATGACTAATCAGTTATTTTTTTCTTTCATCGCACCAAACATACCAATATTAGCTGTGATCGTACGTAAATGTAACTCGTTGTTTAAGCAACTATTGAGAGTTCCCAGCGCTCCTTGTAATGCTTGTTGTAAAACCCTCTGATATGAAAATATTGGGGTGTTACATCTACAACACTCTTCAAATGGACCTCTGTATTCGACACAGTTATCTGATCGAACACATTTCAATTTCCTTCCCTTTTCTCTTTCAACACTTGCATGAAAATGCTTGAAGACTCCAACTACCTGGTCTTTAGATTTCAAAAGGAAATGCCCACACTTTTCTAGAGTGATTGTCAATAAAAGTAACAAAATATGATGCACCACCAAGAGATTTCTATCCATCATACAAACATCAGTATGAACTAAATCAAGAATATTTTGCCTCCTATGAGGACCAGTATTATGAAAAGAAACTCTATGTTGTTTTCCAGCAAAACAATGAGTGCAAGTTTTTAGAGACGTACCTTTCACAAGAAGAAAGTTTTTCTTTGCAAGTATGCTGAGTCCTTTCTCACTCAAGTGACTGAGGCGCATATGCCATAAATCAGAAGATGCATCTTCAATTGCATTCACTTTTTCCTTGCATAACTTCGTAGGCATCCTATAGAAAGAAATGGAACTTTGCTCCTTTGCAACCACTAGGGACCCTTTGGTGATTTTACATATACCACCACCACCAAAGTAAGTGTGATAACCCTCAATATCCAAGGCTTTCACCGAAATCAAATTGAGACGAATATTAGGTACATGTCTAACATTCTTCAATTGAAGCTTGCAACCAATCCCAGTTTCAACCCAAACATCTCCCATAGCAATAATTTAACATACTCCTTCATCTCCCATTTTTACCATGCCAAAATCACCAGCATCGTAAGATGAGAAGAAATCACGCCTAGGAGTAACATGATATGAGGCACCCGAATCGATAATCCAAGTTGAATCCTGATATGCAAGGTTTATTAGCAGATGCAACTACTGTTGTATCTCTATCATTTTTCTTCTCTTTGTCTTCATCTCTTTCGCTTGATTGATCTCTCTTAAGGAACCTGCAATTTCTTTTTATGTGACCCGCTTTGCCACAATGATAGCATATCACTTCTTTTCTAGTCCTCGACTTGCTTCTTGACTTGCTACGACTTTCAGAGTTGTCGCGTCTATGGAAGTTTCTAGATTGACTTCTTCCCTGTGACTCTGTAACTAGTGCTTCTGACTTTGAGGAAGAACCAATCAAACCATGTTCCTTTCTTCGAGCTTCTTCATTCCACATGCTTTCTTTAACTGTTGACATTTTCAACTTTCCACTTGGAGCTGAATTGGTTAACGTCACAACAAGGACTTCTCAATTATCAGGCAAGGAACTCAACAATAACAATGCTTACAACTCATCATCTAATTTAATTTCTGCAGTTGTGAACTGATTCACTATATTCTGAAAAATAATCATATGCTCTGCCATTGAATCCCCATCTTTGTATTTCATATTCACCAGCTTCTGAATCAAGAATGCTTTATTTTGCACATTCTTTCGTTCATACAACTTTTTTTAATTTTTTCCACATCTTGCTAGCATTTATTTCAGTTTCAACATGTGGATACACACTAAGATCCAACCACTGCCTGATCAACGCCACTGCCTTTCTATTCATCTTCTTCCAATCAGAGTCAGATTTATCTGCAGGTTTAGCAGTGTCACCCTCAATATGATCATACAAATCTTTACTGTATAACATGTCTTCCATGAGAGTCTTCCAAAGTGTATAATTAGAAGAGTTGAGTCTAATCATATTGGGACCTTTATTTTCCTCCTCCATTTAAATGCACAAATCAAATAACCGAGCTCTAGATACCACTTTGTTGGAAAAAAACCCAGAGATAATTAGCGATAACTATCTCAATAATGCGGAATATTTTTTCCCCCCACCTGTGCAGATAAATGGTCAAACAGAAAATACAATTCCACAGAGTAAAAATAATTGGCAGAAAATTAAATATGAGAAAAACGCAATTTTTAACGTGGAAAACTTCCCTTAAATTAAGAGAATAAAAACCACGGGACCTAGTAAAACTTCCACTATAATAATTAATGGGTACACCAGAGTCTTTCTAATAACAATAGGGAACATCAATCAACAATAACAACCTTATAACAACCTTCCACTAAAATGGGTATGCCAAAGTAACTCTCAGAGAAGATAAAACTACTCAAACTGTATATTAAAATAACAAACTCAGTGTTAAAAATAACATACTAAATTTGTAGATCAAACGGAGCAAGTTTGCTACACACCTGTTACCACCACCGAAACCAAACCCGTTCTCTTTCGTTCTTCTCATTCTTAGGATTTCTAAATCCATTTTATTTCCTTCATGTGGGCCTAGCCCAATAATATTTTTTTTTTCTTCTTTTTTTTCAATAATAATAATACTAATAATAATACTAATACTAATACTAATAAAACTAGTGGATTACACTTGGAGAGTGAACCCACCCAACACAATATAGTTATGATACCAAACTAATTATGTGATATTTTTGTATTCTATTTATATTTAAAAAATAAATAAATAAATAAGAAACAACATAATGCATTTAATTACAAGAATATAAAATATTCCCCATCTATTTTGAAGCACTTCCAAAAGAACCAATTATAAATTTTTTAAGTCATTAATAATCTGTAAAGAGTCACACTCAAGCCAAGTCTTTTTTCAACTTTTTCAAATTATAATTGTCATTAATATCATAATTTTACCTGACTCAACAACAAAACTGTAGCTTGATTAATGAATTCAACTAAACATTAATTAACCATCGAACCTCTATGGTCTTTAAAAATACCACTTCAAGACATGGATCAAAAATACCTTTGTGTCTTGACATAATATAAATAAAAATTAATTAAAAAAAGTTGATGTATTTAATCTTAATTTTAAATTAAATAAATTAAATTTTATTAACAATTTTATTTATTTATTTTTATTTAAGACCAAAGTAGTATTTCCTAACTTTTTGTATCATGTACTAGTGTAAAGTGCTATATGAAAAAAAATAAGAAGAAAGAGTCTGAAATAATTATTAATTACTAGCAACATCATTACAATACTCAATGTAAAATAGTTTCTTTGCAATCTAACATTATTAAATAAACTTGTCTCACAATAACACGAATACACTATTCTGACTAAGTCACACAATAACCTTAATTTTTATTTACACACATAATTATATAATTGAAATCATGATTTTTTAATTACATTGTACGGAAAACCAAGTTTGGATAAAAGTATGAAGCAATGCTAATGATGCAGCTAAGAAGGAAATTGTAGTCCCTGGTGTAGTACGGAAATAAGTATTGTAAGCCTGAGCAAACCATGTTTTCCATTTATTTGTGTAATGCTTCTCAATTTGAAACTTGGTGAGAATATATTTTTTGCTATAGGCCACTCCAACGGTGTAGCAATTGATGTCATACATTTTTGTTGGCAAATCATCACCTAATTCAAGGAATAACTTTGTCAAATCTTCATCACTTCCAAGTTTTGAAGTACACCAGCTGTAATAAGTTCTTTTACACCCTCTGCATTATCGACCAATGAATGAATGAAGGTTAAAAACGAGCAACATTCATAGTTGTAAGGAACATGTGAACACAGCTCAAATGCCATTAAGTTTCGTAAGAAATAGGGTGTGACATCATTGAACTCAATAATAGGGAGCCTTAATTCTCCACTAAACCAATTAGACTTAAATAAAATGTTACTCCTTATCGATTTGTTTTTCGTATTTGCTACCACTCGAATTCCTACTCTTTTTAGATCTCGTATGCTCTTATATGGACTCCGATAAATTTTTTGTTCATCGTCATCTTCTTGGATTTGGAATATATCTTTCATAGTCTTTGTTTTCTCAGAACCTAAAATGGTTCGCAAAGGTGATATGTACTTCAAGCGTGAAGAATCAAGTATATGAAAGGGTTTATGATTATCCAAATGAATTACCGCCATTCCAATACGTTTGCAAGCTCCCTTAGAATGATAATTTTCAAACAACATATCCAAGTCGTCCCTCCAATCTTTGCATAGAATTTCAAGCAATTTGGTTGGAAGTTGGTTCTCCAACAATATAATATCTTTCCACATATACATCAATTGCCCAACCTTAAGGTTTAGTGCTTGTGGACATTGGTCATCAACATTATCCATAAAATGTAGCAAAGCACATCCATCCACAAACAACATCCAAGCAAGTTGATTGATATTGTAACCTTCAACTACATCCTTACTGAACATGTTTACCAATTCTTCCATATTATCTACAATTCTTTGAAACAAAAGTTTGTATGCTTGATGGTAATCTTGATAAATTTTTTGTGCAAATGAGTCAACAAATAATGATACCCATAGAAGCTTATAATGATCTCCTTCCTTAGTATTTTCACTATCGTGATGGATGGGACTAAATGATATCATCTTTGGTATACAATAGTTATAAAATCTTTCACTTTGGTGCAAAAACTTAGGAACTCTCCGAATCATATGAATTGAAGTATTATTATTCTGATAAATCCTTTGTCGTGCCTCCCGCATTAGAGCAAGTCCATCCTTCATAAGAAATTCCGATTTCATGGTTGTGCAGTAGTGTGACTTTTTCAACTATAGGAAAGTTGGGAGACTTGTGCCCTAACATAGAAACTCAAATACGGCCGTTTCTAACATCATTGAAGCAGTTTTATTAAGAATCATTCATGAATCCTTCTTGTAATTCTTCTCTAATCTTTATCTCTTTTATTTCTGTCATGAGTAACTAAACCCTATTTGTTAGGGATGAGTGTAACAAGATGAAACCCTTATTTTTATGATTTGATTTCTGGTTATATGAATGAGTTTATTGAATGATTTTTCTCATCTCTGTGCTTAATGCTTTTTATTGCTTGATCAACATTAAAATGTTATACGATTTGTATTTTGAAACGGAAGTGGACTTTACGAATGCTTGAGATGAGAAATTCATGAATTTGTAGTCTAGACATAGGTGCAGGTCATGAAACCAATTAAATTAGTTGCAAAGCAATCATTTATAGGAGAGTTTCTATACGATAATGCTTAATTCTAATCTTAAATCTACTAAGGAATTAGGGGTTACTTTGGAATTAAAGGTTCTGTCACTAAGACATTAGGGCAAGAATAATAAAGAGAATTCGGTAATAATTCAATAAAGGAATTCAATAACTAGGATCAAATTAGAAACCAAGGTTGGATTCGAAGTGAAACTCATCCCTGACATTTTTCTCAAT
>NC_021166.2:46081310-46082562 GCF_000331145.2 Cicer arietinum
TGACTTTAATTAAATGACCATACTTGGAGTTATGTAGAAAAAAAAAATGCTTGTCTTGATAAAATTTTAAGTTTGGGGTTGCTCATGGGATAGCAACTTTTTAAGTTTGGGGTGGTGATTCTCACAAAAAGAAAATAAAAAAAAAATAAAAAGAAGAAAAAGAAAATGAAAGAAGAAGAAGAAAAAAAATTCAATTTGTGTACTTTGGTAAAAAAAAAATATATATATCTTCTTGGTTCCTTTGTCAATGTCTGAGAATCTTCATAATGAAAAGATGACGAAAAAAATGGTAGAATAAGGTGGAAATGTATGCCTAACTCCAAGTGGTAAAGCCTACTATCCTAAAATGTCCTACCCTTACCTAAGCCCCATTACAACCCGAAAGTCCTCCAAAAATGTATGTGTTTACTGCATTGTGATTGCTAACTAGAATTTTTTCAAGCCTATGGTAGCGTGATGTATGTTCTAGGATTTGAGCGATAAATTCATAACCCTTTCTAAACACTTGAGAGAAATTTTGGTGAGATTGTGTGAAGAGAGAGTTGAATTTGATGAATGAATGCCAATGTGTACAAATCTTGTTGTCTGTATTTTTGAAAACAACCATAGAGCATGATGAATGTTTTGCAGTAGCAAGAACTTTGAAATTTGAGTTTGATGTAATTTGAGAAATTGAATTTAAGTGTGCATTTAACAGGACCAAATATGAAATTAATTGTTGCTTGGGGACAAGCAATAGATTAAGTTTGGGGTTGTGATGACTCTTCATCATATGCATATTTTCCCACTATTTTAGTCTTATTTATCCTCAACTACTAGTTAAATTAAGGATTTATTTGATATATTTTGTTAATTTTTGTTCTTTGAGTTGATAAAATGTTTTGTTTTAGTGCAGTGCTGAATTTTGGTGAGAAATCAACATGACATATGTAGAGTATTTCAGCCATATCTGGAGTTGTAGATGTTCAATTGGAGTCAAACCAAGTGCACATGAAAGCTACGATCCATAGCTACAACTTTCATGAAGACACCGGAACCAAATGCATACTCGAAAGAGGAGAAAAATGCAATATACGCTGGACAGAAGAAGATGAGCGCTGGAGGGCGCCCAAGCACAAGCCAAGTGCTTTTTCCCAGCATTTGCCACTGTCGATACGCGCCCGAGCGCGCCCAAGCGCAAGCCAAACGCTTTTTCCAGCACATGCTACTGTCCAAACGCGCTGAAGCGCGTCCAAGCGCTGCTGGGGCGCGC
>NC_021166.2:46082671-46105591 GCF_000331145.2 Cicer arietinum
TGGAGCAGTTTTATCAATAATCATTCATGAATCCTTCTTGTAATTCTTCTCTAATCTTTATCTCTTTTATTTCTATCATGAGTAACTAAACCCTATTTGTTAGGGATGAGTGTAACAAGATGAAACCCTTATTTTTATGATTTGATTTCTGGTTATATGAATGAGTTTATTGAATGATTTTTCTCATCTCTGTGCTTAATGCTTTTTATTGCTTGATCAACATTAAAATGTTCTACGATTTGTATTTTGAAACGAAAGTCATCTCTGTGCTTAATGCTTTTTATTGCTTGATCAACATTAAAATGTTCTACGATTTGTATTTTGAAACGGAAGTGGACTTTACGAATGCTTGAGATGAGAAATTCATGAATTTTTTCTATACGGTAATGCTTAATTCTAATCTTAAATCTACTAAGGAATTAGGGGTTACTTTGGAATTAAAGGTTATGTCACTAAGACATTAGGGCAAGAATAATAAAGAGAATTCGGTAATAACAACCTTCTGGTCGACTTCTACTTTTTACGTACCCTTTTAATATTTTCATATATCGTTCTATCGGATACATCCATCTCATATAAGCTGGCCCACAAAGTTGTGTCTCCTTAACCAGATGAACAGTAAGGTGAACCATTATATCAAAAAACGATGGTGGGAAATACATTTCAAGCTCACACAAAGTAACAACAATTTCCCTCTGCAATGTCGGTAATTTCTGAGGGTCGATCACTTTACTACAAATTTCCCTGAAGAAGAAACATAATCTAGTTAAGGCTAGTCGAACTTTTTCAGGTAAAATGGAACGTATACCTATTGGTAGCAAATGCTCCATTATAATATGACAATCATGGGTCTTCAAACCTTTTAACTTGAGGTCTTTCATACAAACCAAATTTTTAATGTTCGAAGAGTATCCTTCTGGAACTTTAACTTCGTGTAGAAATTTACATAAAACAATTTTTTCCTTTCTAGATAGAGTATGAGCGGCTGGAGGTAGATATGTGCGATTTCCTTTCTTTACTGGAGCCAGTTCATTTCTTATTCCCATATCGACCAAGTCCAATCTTGCATTGACGCCATCTTTAGACTTTCCTGGAACATTGAGTAACGTACCAATAACACTTTCAAATACATTTTTTTCAATATGCATCACATCGAGGAAATGTCTTACATACAATGACTTCCAATATGGCAATTCAAAGAAAATTGACTTTTTCTTCCACCCAGTTTTCACCAGCTCTCCCGCAAAAGGTTTGCCAAATTTATTGGTCAAACCTTGTACTTTTTCAAGTATTTGATATCCAGTCGGTGCTAAAGGAGCTTTACCTTCCTCTGATTTTCCATTGAATGCATTTCTCCACCCACGATACTGATGACTATAAGGTAAAAATCTACGATGTCCAAGAAACACATTCTTCTTACAATGTTTCAACCGCATCCAATTTGTACTCTCTTCACATATAGGACATGCACACTGACCTTTAATGCTATATCCTGATAAATTACCATATGCTGGAAAATCATTAATTATGCCGAACAACATAACCCTTAAATTGAAACATTCTTTCTTATACCCATCATAAACTTCCACACCTGTCTCCCACATACTTTTTAAATTTTCGATTAGAGGAGTCAAGTATACGTCGATATCATTCCCCGGTTGTTTGGGTCCAGAAATTAACAGAGACAACATCATAAACTTACGCTTCATACATAACCATGGAGGTAGGTTATATATTACCAAAATCACAGGCCACGTGCTATGTGAGATGCTTTGAAGACCATGTGGATTCATTCCATCAGTAGAAAGTGCAAGTCTTAGATTTCTTGACTCTATCCCGAATTCAGGATACTCGTGATCAATTTTTGCCCATTGTGGGGAATCTGCAGGGTGTCGAAACATTCCATCTCTAATTCTTTCATCTGCATGCCATGTCAAGTGTTTTGAATCTTCTTCACTGCGATACATGCGCCTAAATCTTGGTATTATAGGAAAATACCACACGACTTTTGCTGGAGTAGATTCTTTCTTCTTATATCGAGAGACATTGCATTTCGGACACGCCTTAAGTAGTTCATATTCGTTTCGAAATAAAATGCAATCGTTAGGACACGCATGAATCCTTTCGTAACTCATTCCAATAGAACACAAAATCCGTTTAGCCTCGTAGGTTCGACTGGGAAGTTCATTATCATCTGGCAACATATCTTTTATGAGTGTTAATAATTCCGTAAAGCTTTTATCAGACCATCCATTACTCGCTTTTAAGTTGTACAACTTTAATATCGCTGACAGTCTTGTGAATTTAGTACAACCATTATATAATTCTTTCTCTGCATCACTCAACAAACTTTCAAACATTTTAGGACAATCTCGAAGATCTTCTTCAACTGCTTTTGCAATCTCATCAACTCGGTCCGGCTCATATGTATCTGTATCGAAGTCAGTTGAAGCATATGTCGAACTATTCTCAAAATTAATGTTTCCTTTTTTTTTCTCACCATGTCTTATCCAACATGTGTAGCTTTGATCAATTCCATTACATACTAGATGTCCTTCTAATTCATCTTCTCTAACACGTTTTCCAAAACAACATTTTAAACAAGGACAAACTACTCTATTTGGATCTTTTGCATTCTTCACTGCAAACTCAACAAACTCCTTCACTCCAATTTCATACTCTTTTGACAATCGATTGGCTGAAATCCATTTCCTATCCATATTATACCACCTATATAAATGCAGTAACAAAAATAATAAGCTTTCAAAACATATCAACAAGTTTCAAAAAGAAACCAATATCAACTAACAATTTCAAAACAGAACAGATCATGTGGTATGAGTTTTTGACAATTTTTGACAATTTCAAAACATAACAGATCATGTGTAAAAAATACCTTAGACAACGTAGATGGCCGCACAGTACGTAGAGGATATTAGGGTTCGCAACGTATATAATTATTTGAAAGATGTATTTTACAGCGCTTGTGAAAAAAGCGCTGTAATAGGTAGTTAAATTCAATGAAAGCGCATGTGTTTTACAGCGCTTGTGAAAAAAGCGCTGTAATAGGTAGTTAAATTCAATGAAAGCGCATGTATTTTACAGTGCTTGTGAAAAAAGCGCTGTAATAGGTAGTTAAATTCAATGAAAGCGCATGTATTTTACAGCGCTTGTGAAAAAAGCGCTGTATTAGGTAGTTCAAATATTTGGAAGCGCATGTGTTTACAGCAGCTTGTGAAAAAAGCGTTGTAACTGATACGCGAAAGCGCTTCCGTTTACAGCGCTTTTTTGACAAGCGCTGTAAAAGCCTTATAACGTGATGCGCAAACGTTATATGACCTACTACAGCGCCCATTTTACAGCGCTTGTCATCAAAAGCGCTGTAAAAGGTTCCGTTATTTTTAAAATATAATTACAACAGCGCTTGTGTTTAGCAAGTGCTGTAAAATGGGCGCTGTTAAATGTCATTTTTGGCGTAGTGAAGCAAATGTTAAATTGCGATTTGCAACTGCAACATTACACTTTTTTTTTATGTCTATGCTACATCACAAATGCTATTTAGGCTGCATCAACCACGTTTCCTGTATTTTCACGTAATACTAAAGTTCACAGCTTAACCATAATCACAATTTAAAATCATATGAAAAAGGCTTAGAAAGATCGTGAAATTTTTTCCTGTCAATATGAAGAGACTCTCCACAGAGACGGGTCCAAGGGAGGGCAGACTTGGGCTCTTGCCCCTCCCTATTCTTGTTCTATATAATATTGATCAATAAGCAATTTTGTAATGGAACAAATGAACCGATGCTTTCGTTGAATTTTCTACTAACTTTTTGACGTATTTGTACTAATTAGTATTACTATATTACCTTCTAGTTCTAATTAAAAGTAACATACATCGTTTATCAGTTTCATTTCTTATTTTATTTTATTTTAATTTTCAAATAATACAAATAAGTAGTAGTTCCAATTAGAGAGAAAAAATAATGTTTGTCTCAATAATAATAATATAATAATAATAATAATAATAATAATAATAATAATAATAATAATAATAATAATAATAATAATAATAATAATAATAATAATAAGTGCTAAAACATATTGTTAAGAACGGTTGGTTTGTTTCTTTTTGTTAATATAAAAATAAATAAAAACATTGATTCAATTTTTTATTTCATATTCAATTTTATTGTTATTTTATTTTATTAGTGTTTTTTTATATTCAACGATGAGGTACAAAGGATAACAACAGTTTGTTTTTTATCAATTTCAATTTTTAGACTATGCAATTTCGATAATTATTTAATATTAAAATAAATTTTAAAATTATTTGGCTTCCGTTGAATTTTTGGATATGTCCCTAAGAGTGCATTTGAATTACAAAACAATCAGTATCGGACAAGACAATAAATGATAGTACAAAATTGTACGGGATGACTTTTTATACTCCATTGTTGATGATCGTTGTATTGTACAACTCAATTAGTAGTAGGAGTGAATAATAGTGGGAAAGAGAAGATAGTTTCCAATGATGAGAAATGTGGAAGTGAGAAGATTGTGAATAATAGTGTCAAGAGAGGTTGGGCTCCTATAGCGGCAATATAATAGTTTCAAATTGGAAGATTCAATTATTTAGTTTTTGATAGGATTAGATGAAAATTAACAAATTGTAGCATCACATATCTTGTTGATGGAGCAGATGCCTCAAATCAATAGAGTATTTTCCATGATAATGCAACAAGAAAGAAAAGTTCAATATGGAACTTGTTCAATTGTTGATGATGAGTCAACTGCACTGGTGAATGCAACTAATGACACAAGGTCCAATGGTCGAGGAAGATGCTATGGAGGTACTCATGGCAGAGGATGAGGCAATGGAAAGGTATGCAATTACTATTGAAAGGTAGGTTCTACTGTGAAAGTATGCTACAAGAAATATGGATATCCTCGATGTTTTGGTCTTGAAGGTGGCAATTCATATGCAAATTACACTAATGATTAAAATATAAATCCAAAATTAACCACTGTTGTTAAAATATAAATCCAAAATCAATCACTCATAGTTCAAGAAATGAAGAAGCTAACGACATGTCTATAACAAAGGATCGTTACCAAAGCTTAATGGCACTACTTATAAGAAGACAATGGAATGTGCAACTAATGGTAGCTATTTAAGAGGTAAAACGTTTTTAGTAGGATTTAACTCAATTTGTGGATTCTAGTTGGATATTTAACACAAAAGCTAAACACCACATTTGTTTTACTTAGATTTTTATACATGAAAAGTTCAATTAACTAATGAATTACGGGTAGAGAATGTCCTCTTCATTCCTATTATTCCAGTGAATCTCTTCCAAGTTTTTAAACTTTGTATAAAACAGTCTTGCTCGTTGACTTTTCCATCATGATTGTTTATAGAAAAGGAAAAATTTGAAGAGGATTGGTTTTGCTAAACAAATATATGAGCTTTATTACTTCAAAGTGAATCAGAAATTAGGTTCAATTTCTAGTTTAGTTGGTATTGATGATGTAAATAAAAATCCTACATCTCATGCCATCCTTTGGTATTTGAGACTAGGTCACTTATATCGTGATAAAATTTTAGTATTGAGCATAAAGTATGCCTATATACCAACCATGGAACATGCAACATGTGATGTTTGTCACATGTCAAGACAAAAGAGATTGTCATTTCCTGTTAGTAGTACTAATGCAAAAAATATTTTTTCTATGATTCATTTATAAAATTGCAGACCTTTCTCCACACATTCAGTTCTTGGATATATATAATTCTTAACTATTTGGGATGCTTATAGCAGACATGTTTGGACATTTATGCTGAAATTAAAGTCTAAAGTGGTAGACAAAATTAAGCATATGACCTCGTTGGTGGAAATTCAAATTGAAAAAAAGGTGAATATAAGAAGTAGTGATAATGGGTTAGATTGTTGAATTTTACTCTTTTAAATGGATTTCACATCAAAAGAGTTGTGTTGCCACACCATAGCAAAATATAATGGTTTAACGAAGGCATCAACATATTTTGAACATTAGTAGAGCACTAAGGTTTGACTCCAAGTTGCCAAAACAATATTGGTCTTACTTAATGTTTCATGTTGTTTTTCTGATTAATTGGATTCCCACTAGACGACTAGAAAACAAATACTCTTATTAGGTTTTTTATGGAAAGTGCCCTGATCTTAGTAAATTGAGAGTCTTTGGATGCTTGTCCTATGCATCCACCTTTCTTCATAACAGACTTAAATTTGATCCAAGGCCTTGCAAATATGCCTATGTAGGATATCAGCATAGATTGAAGGTTTATGCATTGCTTAATGTTCATAATAAATAGATTATAGTTTCACGTAATGCTAACTTTTAAGATTTGGACTTCCTTTCACACACTGACACAATTCATTCAACTTCTAGATTCTATGTGAATGACTATAACGATGACTCAAATGGACAAGACATTTCCAGTCATAACCCAACTCTTGTGTCTAAGGATATTTCTGACTCCAGAAACAAAAGAGACAATTCCGTTACCAAAACATGGTCATGATCTTGTCCCAACCATCAACCAGGATGAACTTACAACCACACGTTCTTATACAGCTCGCCCCATTGGATCTGAACAAAATACACTTGCTCCTAGCCCCATTACACATGCACCCAATTCATATGCCCTTAGATAATCAACTAGAACTATTAATCCTCCTTGTTATCTACATGATTATGTCTGTAATGTTGGTATGTATGACCTCGTAATAAGCGGAATATATCAGAATGTATCAGTTCTTTATGAAATTAAATCAATTTCATACACACAGCGGAAATTAAATTGTGGCATACAAAATTAGCAAGTTTTATTAGATTGATATGAGATTAATCAAGATGCATACAAGTCAAATTATCAGATTAAACAATATTACTTATCACAGAATATGTTTAACATGCATCTAATTTTAATCACATATACAGATATATCAAGATAGTAAATCAAAGGAGTTAAGGGTTAGAGAAGATTGCACCAAGAATTTATACTGGTTCAGTTGTCAACTTGACAACCTACATCCAGTCCTGCAAATCCAAACGGATTTCAGATTTTCTTCTCCAATAGAAAGAATCAATTACAGATTGTCCAGTTTCCTCCCCGAAACCTATCTATCTTAATGATCTCTTTCCTATTGATCACCCTCTGATCCTTGTAGATACTCAGCAATCTAACACAGAATCAAAGTACGACTCTTTCTTGTTGAACACTCTTCACCCAAGAAAGTAGTCACCAGTTTCTAGCTGGCTTTTCTCGCTTTCGTTTCGCTTTGTTTTTGTTTCAAAGAATTATTACAAACAGAATACAGAAAGAACAAAAAGTAGTCTTCAATCTTGGTCAAAATGGCTTCTCATAATTCTGGATATCAAAGATTTGTTTTTGAGAATCCTTGTCTTTCAAGATTGTTTAGCAGCTATCTTTTTGATTGTTGATAATCCTCTTTTTCAATTTGATCTGAAAAAGTAATCTCATAACCAAGTGTTATTGTGTATCAAGAATATTCAATGTATATTTCAGATTGATATCATTGTTATTATCATTCATGTTATTGAAAGACAGATTGAAGACAGTTTATATAGTTTCTGAAAAACACATTAATCAATCGATTTACCAATCGATTTCGTAAAGTGATAAACCAGTCTAATCGATTTGCCAATCGATTATCGTGTGTCTTGTTTTTCTTGAATCTTGAAACTATATAACCCAATCGATTTACCAATCGATTCTTTAAACAACATTTCTCAGTGATTATGTTAAGACTGATATGAATCGATTTCGTAATCGATTGCAGATGTTATGTTCAAACTGAAACACATATCAATCGATTCCATAATCGATTTATCAAATCTTCATAATCGATTAACAAATACTTAAAATCGATTTGGTCACACGCTCAGAGTTCACTGGGTTTTCAAAAGGTTTTGTCAATCGATTTGCCAATCGATTGAGTTTAAGTCAGTGACTCAGCTATTTTGATACTAATCGACGTGCCAATCGATTTGTATGTATTTGTCTGAAAACGTTCTTACCTGGGATTTGGTTCAATCGATTTCCCAATCGATTTCGACCAAATTTAACTTGATTGAAATATTACAACATAGATTGTCCAATCGATTTGTATGTCACAGGAAAAGTTATTTTGCAAGTGATTTTTAAGTAATCGATTTGCCAATCGATTACCCTTAAAACTGGGTTTCCACTGTGACTTATCCAATCGATTTCCCAATCGATTTATTTCAATCAGGTTTACTTTGTGAATTGTATAATCGATTTGTCAATCGATTACCCTCAAAACTGGGGTGCCACTGACTTGTGCATTTTCAATTTCTAATTCAGTCAGTCGATTGCCCAATCGATTATACCAACACAAACAGTTGTGTTTCCTTACACCTTTGTTATGAAATCGATTTCCCAATCGATTTGCTTTAGTCAAAAGTCAACTTTTGTTGATTTCTTGTGTTTCAAGCAACCTGTTCCAAGTGTGTAGGATTTGATTGTTGTTCCTGAAATCTTGCTCAATTCAAATATTAGATTTATCATGTATTGTATGAACATTGTTGAATTATTAATTATGTCAAAATTAGGAATCAAAGGATCAAAATCCAACAATCTCCCCCTTTTTGGCATAATTGACAATTCATACAATTGTAACTTGAGCATTTCAAAACAACAAGCATAAGTGTATTATAAACAACATTATTACTTGTTATTAAGTAACAGAGCAAACTATATCATAAGTATCAAAGTAATAACAACATGCAGACAAACATCAACAATGCAACTGTCAAGTTATAATATTTCTCCCCCTTTGTCATTTAAGTCAAAAAGGTAGAAACAATTTCTCCCCCTATGTTAAAGAACATATGCATTGGGTTTGAAACATATAACACAGTGCATCAAAAACAATGAAGTTTATATGTCTAAAGGCAAAATCAATCAATGCAATTAATGAGCAACTTAGATGATTAAGCCAAAAAGATATAACATTTATAAAAATTCATCATACATCACAGAATTATAACAGGTCAGAGCAAAACAGTATGAAACCTAAGGGTCCTAAACACCTAGTGTGGGCTGGTCCTCACTATCATCTAAGGGAGAGGTTGAGACCGCTGTATTAACCTCAGCAGGTGTCTCCTCACCGTGAGTCTCAGGGTTAACTAGGGGGTTTGGGTTAGGTTCATCCGTAGCTTGTCGACCAATCTCTGCGACGTCTTCAAATGACAGTTTGATGCCGAGGTGTGTCTGAATCTCATCCACATTTTGAACAACTGAGTTCAAGGAGGCTTGCATGGTCCTTAGACTTGCTTCTACTCTGGACTGAAATTCCAACACTTTGGCATTGTGTGCCATCTGAGCTTCAATGAATTCCAATATTCTGTTCACAAAATCAGGAGTAGCAGATTCAGTAACTGGTGGAGGCTGAGACTGAGGTTGAGGGTGGGGCTGGGCAGGGTTAGCAGCTGCTTGAGGTCTTATCCATTTACCATGTAATCGCTTCAGTTGCATCTGATTCACTATCGATTCACCAAACACCAATGTCGTTTTAGCAGATTCCTCATTTCCAAATGAGACCTTGAAGTGTTTGAGAATTTTAGTTATCAACTGTGGATAAGGCAGCATCAGCTTGCTTTGAGATGCTTCCAACATGTGCCTTAGCACAATCCAACACCAGCTCATCCTTAACTCTTTGGATAAGCCCCACAACAGTATGATGTCCAACTTCTGGACTACTGCGTGATTTCCCGATCGTGGAACCAGCATACGCGTCAAAGCATACATCAACATCCTCTGTTGAACCTTCATCTGACCAATGGGCAGTGAAATCGATTCAACAAACCCATCGACCATCAGGTCTTTAACTGCGGTATGCCTATCAAGTGTTTCTTCCCAACCTTCATCGGCAGTGTCGGCTTCTGTGCTGCCATCAATAGATTTGCCATAGAAAGGCAATCCGGATCAAGTTGAGAACTCCTCAAAAGTCATTGTAATTCTTTTTCCCTTAACTGAAGCAGTAAAACCTTCTTCAGTCATCTTGAATGTAGAATAAAACTCCCTGATCAGCCTTGGATAGCTGTCGAGTGTAGAAGACAGAAAACTTTCCAATCCATGAAACCTGAGGTGGTTCTGAAAAGTAAATTCCACAACATCAAAATATTCAAAATCCATGGTTCTAGCTTCATGAATTTTCCTTTTTGCGAAGTCTGTAGACAAAGATGGTTGTACCTCCTTTTCCTTAGGTGCAGAGACCTTCTTAGGAGGTGGAGAAGAAGTAGGCTTCTTCTTCCTTTTCTGAGTAATTACTTTCATGGCATCAGCCATGAGCTTTTCAGTAGGGGGCTCTTTGCGTTTCTTCGGCTTTTCCTGGATTGGGGCAGGAGCTTTTCCTTTATCTTTTGCAAGTATTTTGTGAGTTGGGATGGGTACTCTTTTTGTTAAAGTTGGAGGTGGTGATGGTGTTTCACTGGTGGAAGAGGATGATGGAGATGGAGTGCGTGCTTGAGTCTGTTTTACTCGGGCCATATCAACAATTTTGTGTAGATTCGAAGTAGGTAGAGTGTAGAAAGCAGATTCAAACAAATGCAGAGACAGAAGAATGAAGAACACAAGAGAAAAGCTGAGAAAATCTGGAAAACAAAGTGCAGAAATCGATTTAGAACTGTTCCTTTTATACTCTTGACCTAGTAAATCGATTTCCCAATCGATTAGGTTACCGTTGCTGGGAATCCTCAATCGATTCAGTAATGATGAAGTGCCAACGGCTAGGTACTTTGAGTAACGGTCATATTTCAAATCGATGTTCAAATCGAATTCCTGTTTTACTTAATCGATTCCCAAATCGATTGTCTTAAGGTTGAACACTTAGCTAATCGATTTCCAAATCGATGCTCGTGAAGGTTAAAAAAAATTTTCTGAAATTTTGAATCCTGGGCTAACGTAATCGATTCTCAAATCGATTTTATAAACCTTTTACCATGCTGGTAATCGATTTCCAAATCGATGTAACTGGAAAACATTACTGAAAAGTACCAGAATCATCAAAAACTTACACTTCACTAGGATCAATGATCCCTAGTTTCATCCTTATGTTCAAAAAACTTTCTTTTGGCAATGCTTTTGTGAAGATATCAGCTAATTGTTCTGTAGTGTTCACATACTCAAGTTTGATAACTCCATTCTGAAAGTGGTCTCTTATGAAGTGATGCCTTACCTCAATGTGTTTTGTCCTTGAATGCATTACTGGGTTCTTGGTTATGCTGATAGCACTTGTGTTATCACACATGATCGGCACTGTTCCCAAATCGACACCGAAGTCCATTAAATGCTGTTTCATCCACAAGATTTGAGCACAACAGCTCCCAGCTGCTATGTATTCAGCTTCTGCAGTAGACAATGCAATACTTGTTTGCTTCTTACTGAACCAAGACACTAGAGAATTACCAAGCAAATGACATGTTCCTGAAGTACTCTTTCTGTCAAGTTTACAACCAGCAAAGTCTGAGTCTGAATAACCAACCAAAGTACATGTTGAACCTTTTGGATACCACAAACCAAGACTTTTAGTACCTACCAAGTATCTGAAAATTCTCTTTACTGCACTGAGGTGAGATTCCTTCGGATTCGATTGATACCTTGCACACATACAAACACTGAACATAATATCTGGTCGGCTTGCTGTAAGGTAGAGCAGAGATCCAATCATACCACGAAATCTAGTGACATCTACAGGCTTACCCTTCTCATCTCGGTCTAAGAAATTTCCTTGACTCATGGGTGTATCAATGGACTTAAGTTTATCAAAGTTAAATTTCTTTATCAAATCAGAACAATATTTGGATTGACTAATGAAAATGCCTTGCTTGCTTTGGTTAATTTGAAATCCCAAGAAATATGACAGTTCACCCATCATTGACATTTCAAATTTACCTTTCATTAAATTTTCAAATTCTTTGCAAAGTTTATCATTTGTTGATCCAAATATTATGTCATCAACATAAATTTGGACCAGCAAGATGTCATTTTCAGTAGTTTTTGTAAAGAGTGTCTTATCAACATTTCCTCTAGAAAAATTTTGTTGAATGAGGAAAGTGCTGAGTTTCTCATACCAAGCTCTTGGAGCTTGTTTCAACCCATAGAGGGCCTTTGAGAGTTTATACACATGGTTAGGAAAATCTGGATTTTCAAAACCTGGTGTTTGACTCACAAAAACTTCCTCTTGGAGGTCTCCATTGAGAAAGGCACTCTTCACATCCATTTGATATAGATTGAAGTCCATGATACATGCATAAGCCAATAAAATTCTTATGGCTTCTAGTCTAGCTACTGGGGCATAGGTCTCATCAAAGTCTATTCCCTCCTCTTGACTATAACCCTTTGCAACTAATCTGGCTTTATTCCTAGTTATCACACCATTCTCATCTAACTTATTTCTGAACACCCACCTAGTTCCTATAACATGCTTACCCTCTGGCCTAGGTACCAAGTTCCACACCTTGTTTCTCTCAAACTGGTTTAACTCCTCTTGCATAGCAAGTATCCACTCACTATCTAAAAGGGCTTCCTTAATGTTCTTAGGTTCAATCTGAGATACAAAGGCTGTAAAGTTACAAAACTGACTAAGGCTTCTCCTAGTTGCAACACCTTTAGAGATATCGCCTATAATGTTGTCTAAAGGGTGGTTTCGGTTGAACTTCCATTCCTTAGGCAACTCACAGGTTTCTATAGGTTCTACAGGGTCTGCACTAGTTGGAGGGTCAGCTATAGGTTGTTCTAGTGGTTCAGATTCTACAACATCGTCCAAAATTTCAATAACCTTAGAAGGAGTTTTGTTCAAGTTTTCTGTAAAAGATTCATCAAACTTTACATGAACTGACTCTTCTATGGTTTTTGTTCTTTTGTTGTAGATTCTATAGGCCTTACTAGTTTGGGAATATCCTAGAAAGATACCTTCATCTGCCTTAGGGTCAAACTTTCCTAGGTGTTCTTTGCCATTGTTTAAAACAAAGCATTTACAACCAAAGATTCTAAAGTAGGACAGGTTTGGTTTTCTACCCTTGTAAAGCTCATAGGGTGTTTTCCTAAGCAGGGGCCTAATGAGAACTCTATTCACAACATGGGTGGCTGTACTAATTGCATCTGCCCAAAAGTACTTAGGTAGGTTGGAGTCCTTAAGCATGGTCCTAGCTAACTCTTCTAGGGATCTATTTTTCCTCTCCACTACCCCATTCTGCTGTGGTGTCCTAGGGGCTGAATAGATGTGGTTGATTCCATTTGATTCACAATAATTTTGAAAAAGATCATTTTGGAATTCACCTCCATGATCACTTTTTATTGAAACAATTTTCAAATCATTCTCATTTTGTACTAAAGCAGCAAACTTTTTGAAAACAGAGAATGTATCACTTTTATGAGCTAAAAAGTAAGTCCATGTGAATCTAGAATAATCATCAACCAGCACATATCCATACAGGTTTCCACCTAAACTCTTAACTTGGGCAGGTCCGAAAAGGTCCATGTGAACTAGTTGTAAAACTCTATTTGTTCTAACCAAGTCTATAGAGGGAAATGGAGTCTTAACCAGTTTACTTTTCTCACATGCATCACACAGTCTATCTTTAGAGAACTTCCTATTTGGTAGACCTAAGACTAACTGTTTGCTGACAAGTTTATTCAAATGATTTATGTGTATATGAGCAATTCTTTTATGCCAAAGCCATGTTTCATCTGAGTTGGATAACAAGCAGCATACAGCACTAGGTACAGAATTGAAATCCAACATGTAAATGTTGTTGATTCTGTCCCCAATTAGCTTTATGTGTTTGTCATCTTTATGCTCAATAATGCAAGATTGTGATGAAAAACTTACTTGAAAACCTTTGTCACATAGCTGGCTTATACTCAGTAAGTTGTGCTTTAATCCTTCAACATATAGCACATTTTTGATTACTGCAGTTGATTCATCGCCTACATCACCAATTCCAATGATTTTTCCTCTGTTGTTATCACCATATTTGACAAAGCCTCCTTCCTTTAATGTCAGGTTCAGGAATTTGGATTTGTCACCAGTCATGTGCTTTGAGCATCCGCTATCTAGATACCATGAGTGTTTCGTGGATGTCAAGCACACCTGCAATACAAAATCAGAATTTTGTTTTAGGTCCCCAATTTAAATTGGGTCCTGGTTGGTTAGTGTCAAACACAGATTTCTTTTCTATCCAAACTAGCTTCCATCCTTGATTGGCTAATTTTTTAAATTTGCAATTAGACACAAAATGTCCCTTTCTGCAACAGAAATGACATCTGCCATCAAAGGATGAATGTTTATTTGGTTTAGTAAAGATGTCATACATACTCTTAGCAATAGAAGATTTTTGACCATGTTTGACATTTCTGGTTTGCATATAACCAATACCAGATCTGTTTTTATTTTTTCTTTTGACATGCATATTTGGTGTATATCCTAAACCAGATTTTTCATGAACATGTCTTTGATTGCTAAGTATGACATTTAGCTTATCTTTACTATTTGCAAAATTTAATAAATCAGATTTTAATGATGCAACAGTATTTTCAAGTTCAATGCACTTTGCAGATTTTTCTTGTGAATCCTTTTTCAGTTGTTCACATAAATTTTCAATTTCTTTATGCTCAACATTCATTTGTTCAAGCATTTTCTTTGTGCTTAACAACTGTTTTATGGATTTCACATAGTCATCATGCAGTTCATTGAAAGCTTCTTGTAGCTCATCATATGTTGGATTAGATTGTGAACTAACCTCATTTTCTGATTCTGAATTTGTATCTGCCATGAGACACAAGTTGACTTCTTCTTCATCAGAAGATGCAGAGGATTCATCGTTATCATTCCATGCAATATAAGCTTTTCTGGTTTTGGTGACTGGTTCCTTGCCTTTTGATTTTGTAGCTCTATTCTTGTTTTGCAATTTGTAGCATTCTGACTTTATGTGACCAGTTTTACCACATTCATAGCATGTAATGGTCTTGTTGTCAGTAGTCTTGGAGCTAGATGGTTTTCTGAATTTGTTGTCTTTCTTCTTCAGAAACTTCTTGAATTTCTTGACAAGCAACCCGATTTCCGGCTCTTCAGATTCACTACTGGATTGATCTGAGCAGCTATCTGATTCAGTTTTCGATTGCTGGGCTTGAACCTTCAGGGATAGTCCTTTCTTTTTGCGGCTTTCCATCTCTGATTCGTCCAGTCGATGTAATTCCATTTCGTGTTCTCTTAGTTTACCAAACAAAGTTGCAGTCGTCATCTTTGCTAGATCTTTAGATTCTGCTATGGCTGTTATCTTTGGCTGCCATTCTCTGGTTAGACATCTCATTATTTTTCCAATCTGTTGTTCGTTATCCACTTGCTTTCCCAATGCATGAAGATTATTCACAATGTGTGTGAATCTGGTTTGCAGATCACTGATGGATTCGTCCCTTTTCATGCTGAATAATTCATATTCGTGCATCAGTGTGTTTACGCGAGCTCTCTTCACGTCTGTGGTTCCTTCATGTGTTTCTTGAAGAATGTCCCACATTTCTTTTGCTGACTTGCAGTTTGACACTCTAAAAAATTCTTCTGCACAAAGAGCAGATGTTATAATGTTCTTAGCCTTTGCATTATAACCTACCTTTTTCTTGTCATCATCTGACCAGTCGGCTCTAGGCTTGAGAATCATTGAGTCATTCGTTCCTGCAATCTTGGGAATATATGGACCGTTTTCAACAGCGTCAAGGATGTCTATGCCACTGGCTTCCAAGAAGATTAGCATCCTGTGCTTCCAGTACATATAAGCTGTTCCGTTGAAAGCTGGAGGTCTTGCTAACGATGCGCCTTCTCCCAGAAAATCGTTTGAGGCCATAGTGCTTTTATGAGTATTACCTCTCGAAAAGTTAGGCTCTGAGGCCAATTGTTGGTATATATGACCTCGTAATAAGCGGAATATATCAGAATGTATCAGTTCTTTATGAAATTAAATCAATTTCATACACACAGCGGAAATTAAATTGTGGCATACAAGATTAGCAAGTTTTATTAGATTGATATGAGATTAATCAAGATGCATACAAGTCAAATTATCAGATTAAACAATATTACTTATTACAGAATATGTTTAACATGCATCTAATTTTAATCACATATACAGATATATCAAGATAGTAAATCAAAGGAGATAAGGGTTAGAGAAGATTGCACCAAGGATTTATACTGGTTCAGTTGTCCACTTGACAACCTACATCCAGTCCTGCAAATCCAAACGGATTTCAGATTTTCTTCTCCAATAGAAAGAATCAATTACAGATTGTCCAGTTTCCTCCCCGAAACCTATCTATCTTAATGATCTCTTTCCTATTGATCACCCTCTGATCCTTGTAGATACTCAGCAACCTATCACAGAATCAAAGTACAACTCTTTCTTGTTGAGCACTCTCACCCAAGAAAGTAGTCACCAGTTTCTAGCTGGATTTTCTCGCTTTGTTTTTGTTTCAAAGAATTATTACAAACAGAATACAGAAAGAACAAAAAGTAGTCTTCAATCTTGGTCAAAATGGCTTCTCACAATTCTGGATATCAAAGATTTGTTTATGAGAATCCTTGTCTTTCAAGATCACTTTTCCAGCTATCTTTTTGATTGTTGATAATCCTCTTTTTCTATTTGATCTGAAAAAGTAATCTCAATGTATTAACCAAGTGTTATTGTGTATCAAGAATATTCAATGTATATTTCAGATTGATATCATTGTTATTATCATTCATGTTATTGAAAGACAGATTGAAGACAGTTTATATAGTTTCTGAAAAACACATTAATCAATCGATTTACCAATCGATTTCGTAAAGTGATAAACCAGTCTAATCGATTTGCCAATCGATTATCGTGTGTCTTGTTTTTCTTGAATCTTGAAACTATATAAGCCAATCGATTTACCAATCGATTCTTTAAACAACATTTCTCAGTGATTATGTTAAGACTGATATGAATCGATTTCGTAATCGATTGTAGATGTTATGTTCAAACTGAAACACATATCAATCGATTTCGTAATCGATTTATTTAAGTCTTCATAATCGATTAACAAATACTTAAAATCGATTTGGTCACATGCTCAGAGTTCACTGGGTTTTCAAAAGGTTTTGTCAATCGATTTGCCAATCGATTGTGTTTAAGTCAGTGACTCAGCTATTTTGATACTAATCGACGTGCCAATCGATTTGTATGTATTTGTCTGAAAACGTTCTTACCTGGGATTTGGTTCAATCGATTTCCCAATCGATTTCGACCAAATTTAACTTGATTGAAATATTACAACATAGATTGTCCAATCGATTTGTATGTCACAGGAAAAGTTATTTTGCAAGTGATTTTTAAGTAATCGATTTGCCAATCGATTACCCTTAAAACTGGGGTTCCACTGTGACTTGTCCAATCGATTTGCCAATCGATTTATTTCAATCAGTTTTACTTTGTGAATTGTATAATCGATTTGTCAATCGATTACCCTCAAAATTGGGATGCTACTGACTTGTGCATTTTCAATTTCTAATTTAGTCAGTCGATTGCCCAATCGATTATATCAACACAAACAGTTGTGTTTCCTTACACCCTTGTCATGAAATCGATTTCCCAATCGATTTGCTTTAGTCAAAAATCAACTTTTGTTGATTTCTTGTGTTCCAAGCAACCTATTCCAAGTGTGTAGGATTTGATTGTTGTTCCTGAAATCTTGCTCAATTCAAATATTAGATTTATCATGTATTGTATGAACATTGTTGAATTATTAATTATGTCAAAATTAGGAATCAAAGGATCAAAATCCAACATGTAATACTTTCACATCTACCTCAGCTCACCCATTGTCTACTTACATCTCTTATTATAATCTTTTTCCAACCCAGAAAGCCTACACACTTTCCATCACCTCTGACCTAAAACCTACTTCTAACAATGGAACGACCAAATATCTTAGATGGTTTCAAGCAACACACCTTTAGGTTGAGACCCTACTTGGGTGTTTATGGATCTCCCCACTAGTATAGTTCCCATTGGTAAAAAATGTTTGTAGAAGGTGAATAGACACACATATGACATAATTGAGTGATTCAGGACTCAATTGGTGGCACGAGGTTTCAATTATAGTGAGGGCCTATACTATTTTGAGACATTTTTTTCTATTGATAACTTTTCCACAATAAGAATTCTTTTGCCATTTATGTTTGGCATCTTTACCAACTTGATGTGAATAATGCTTTCTTACACGGGAACCTCCATGAGGCTGTGTATGAAGCCACCACTTGTCGTGTTTCCTTCTAAAGATGGGGTTGAAGTTGCTCTATCTCCCAAGGGTATATCTTTGTGCCAATGCAAATATTGCATGGAATTGTTAACTTACTTTGGGCTTATAACCATTAAGCCTGCCTCAACACCTCTCAATCCAAATGTCCAGTTGAATAATGACTCGGGGTTTGTTTATGCTAATGTGCTAGCTTATAGATACTTTGTTGGTAGGCTCTTATGGCTTACTACCACACGTCCAAATTGTTTTTTTGCTAACCAACAGTTAAGCCAATTTATGGCTTCTCCAATTGAGGCTCATTATAAGGTTGGCTTATGAGTTTTAAAGTACTTCAAGTGGTCCCCAGAACGTGGTCTCTTCTTCCCATGAAAATCTACCCTTCAAGTGTTGGGTTTCAATTATGCAAACCAGAGTGGCTGCATTAATTCACTTCACTTTATATCAGGCTATTGTATCTTTATTGGGCACTAATTTGTCTCTTAAAAATCTAAGAAACAACAATTTGTCTTATTCTCCTCAATTGAAGTCGAGTATCGTGTGTTTGCTTCTACCATTCGTGAACTCTAATGGATCTCCTTCTGCCACATTGAATATTGTTTCATCAACACTCCAATCACCTTGACATCAATTGTCAACTTGTTCGAGATAAGTTGTAGGTTGGTTTTATGAGTTTGCTCCCTATGTCTTTGCAAGCTCGAGTGGCTAGTGTATTCACCAACGCTAGATATGGTAGATTTTGCCACCCCAGTTTATGGAGGGGGGAGGCGATAACAATCGCTAAATGTAGTACCCTAATTTTGTCCAACTTATTTAAAAATAAATTAAAAAAGGAAATATATTAAAAAAGGAAGTAATTATATTTACAATAAGTAGGTTCATCAATTTACAATGCTAAATCAAGTTATAATTTTTAAATTACAATTACAATCAATTTACAACCAAAAATAAAGCCAAAAATAAATTACAATAAAAATCAAATCAGGTCAAGGCAGACCAGAAAGCAACTAATCAGATAAAAAAAAAACTATATAAATACATCTTTTTTTACAAAGAGGAGGGACATTTTTTTTTGGAGGAGGAGAAATCTGAGATTAATACTGATAAAAAACACATAAAAAGGAAGAGAAGAAGAAACAGGAGGCATCACCGTCGTTCTAACTTCCACCGTACACCACCGTTTTTGTCTTCACCAGTATCTGAAAAGGCATGTATCTTCTCATTATCTTCACATTTACAGCTTTACGAACTTTATATTACTAGATTGGAAGCTAAAACTGTTTTATTTGAAAGATGGAATTTTACTTTATATTACTAGAGTTTTGTTTCAATCACTTATTTACCTAAAAGCTATGTTGAAAGATTTTACATTTGAATATGTTTTTCTATTAAAATGTTTATTTATTTAATAGATCATATTACAAATCCATGTATTTTTTTTATCATTTTGTGTGTGTTTACTACTGACTTTATTTTGCAGAATTATTTAAACTTATTTCATATTTAACATCAATTTTTTTTAAAAAAGCAAAGAATATTGATAATCGAATTTTAAAAGATTAATTAGATATGACATCTTTTAATCTTTGAGTTGTTAGGACACCAGTGGTACAACTTGATAGTCCTAAAACTCTCTTTATTTATTTATTTATTCATTTATTTATCTTAATGAACTAATCTAAAATCGATTTATTTATTAGATGTAACCTTTTTATCTTCGAGTTATTAAAACACAAGTTGTACTACTTGGTGGTTTTGAAACTCAATTTAAAAATCGAGAACAATAAAATATTTTTAGAGGATTAAATTAGATGTGACATCTTCTTTATTCCTTGAGTTTTGGGACACAAGTTATACAACCTGATTCGTCTTAAAACTCGTATTTTAAAGTATTTATTCAAATTAAATTATTTTATTTTTTCTATTTTGTCAAAACATTTTTTTATCACAAAACAAATTTTCTTTAAAACGCACTCAACACATAAACATTTTCTACATCAAGAACTACGTAGCTTTGATTTATTCATCGCACCGGGAGATACGTAGGAGCAAGATCAAATTCTTGTCAAGCACATAAACAAAAATTTCTTTTTTTTCCTTTATTTGTTAAGTACATATTTATTTCAAAATCATATTTTAAGTATAGTAATAATTGTTACTCATATTTAATAATAAAGAAAAATAAATATACTTAAGTTAATATTAATTTTGCACAATTAATTATAGGTAACCGTATTTTAACGGATGTCGTAGGGTGCTAATACCTTCCCTACGCATAATCGACTCCCGAACTCAAAATTTGGTTTCAAAGACCATATTTTTTTTTTATTTTTACTATTTTAAGGGTTTCCCAATATTTTCCCTATTTTAAAATAAATTTTGGTGGCGACTCCATTGAATTCGAGGAAAACTCGAAATTTTAGGCTGCGACAGCTGGCGACTCCACTGGGGATATTTTAGAGAGTCAGGCCTAATAAATTAATTGTGCATAATTCTTAACTTTTTTTTTATTATTTTTGTTTGTTTTTCATTTTCTTTTATTTATTTTTATAATAAATTAGTTGATATTATAATATAGAGTTTGATCTTATTGAGGGTATTGTCACTCCAAATAGTTTACCTATTGTTGTTGACAATATTCCAAAATGAGATTATTGGCTCTAGGGACCGTGTTTAGAACTATAGAGCCACCTTTGTGAGAGTTTCACTACATAAGCTAATAGACCCTTTCATTATAAGAATATCCATATTAGCAAAAAACACCTCATACATTCATTCAAAATGTTATATATTCACAACATACATTCTACATAATTGCATTCATATTTCATGACATTGTTTCTTTTGAAAATAAATTGGCATTTTGCATCAATTTTCAGGATTGTTGGGGAATCATAAGAATCTTAGTCACGTGTTAAATTAAAGCAGACAATGGGATCAGAAAAAAGAAAAACTTTACTTTTAAAATTCAAACAACCTGATTTGAAAAGTTTAAGAGACATCAGCAATCAAATGAAAACTATACAACGTGATAGTTTCTTTCTCAAATATGGGAAGATCCTAAATCTCTTGGCAGTAAATGTGCAAACGGGGGCCCTCACGGCTTTGGCTCAGTATTACGACCCTCTCTTAAGATGTTTCACCTTTCAAGACTTTCAGTTGGCCCCGACATTAGAGGAATTTGAGCGAATATTGGGTTATTCCCTAGAAAAAGGAAATCCTTATCGATATACTGGGCAACCACCAAGTTTGGAGGCAATTTCGGAAGTATTGAAAATCGATATAAGAGAGTTGGCAAGTACAAAAGAAGAAAAAGGAGCCATTCATGGTTTTTCAAGAAAATATCTAGAGCAAAAGTGCCACGATTTAGCCATTAAAAAAGAATGGAGTGCTTTTATAGATGTTTTGGCTCTAATTATCTATGGTATTGTTTTATTCCCAAACCTTGATAATTTTGTTGATTTTGCTGTTATCAATGTCTTCTTATCTTTTAACAAACATAAGCAAAATCCAGTTCCCGCGATTCTTGCTGATGTATACTACTCTCTACATATGCGACATGAGAAGAAAGGGGGAACAATTTTGTGTTGTGCTCCAGTGCTGTATATCTGGTTTATGTCTCATATGTTCAAGAAAGGGTATCATATTGGAATTAAAGATAATCGTGAATGGGCTCAAAGTATAGCTAGCCTTACTGGAGATACAATTTCATGGTATCACAGAGAACAAGGGGTGGAGGAAGTAATATGTCAATGCGGAGATTTCCCAAATGTGCCTCTCATGGGAACCAAAGGATGTATTAATTACAATCCGACGGTAGCTTTGAGACAGCTTGGCTACCCTATGTTGGAAAAACCAGATGATAAGTCATTGGAAGCTTTTATTTTGCACAATACGGGTATAGTAGACCCACCGATGTTGCGAAGGATAAGTCGAGCTTGGGAGAAGATCATCAGAAAAGGAAAAACACTTGGATGTAGAAGTTGCAGCACAAAAGAACCCTATCAACAATGGGTAAAAAATAGAGTCCAAGAAATTAAGCTGCCTTTCCACAGTACCCCCTCAAATGATCAGGAAATGCCTGAACCTATTCTTGTTGCAAATGCAGAGATAGAAGAACTCAAAGCATCATTGCTAAAATCTGAAGAGGAGAAAAAAGAGTTGCAAGCGAAGTTAGAAAAAGTCACCCAAGAGAATGAGAACTTACGATCAGAAAACACTTGTAAAAGTCAGTTTATTGAAAAAAATAACAAGAGGTTGAAAGTTGAAAAAGAAAACAAACTTGACATACAAGATTGTTTGAGAGGTGCAAATGAGGAGTTAGATGTGCGAAAGCAAGAAAAGAATGCAGCTATCGAAGAGGCCTATATGTGGAAGCAGTTGTGGTCAAAATCAGCAAGCTCTGAGAAGAAGATAAAAAAGGAGTTTGAGGATTTAAAGAAACAACTTAAAGAAATGGTAGCTGAGTATGAGAGTCAAGTAAGGAACGAGAGGCAACACAATGAAGAAATTGGAGAATTACTCTCGAAACATCAAGACGCACTAAGAATATAAATGGA